>NW_005876309.1:0-10226 GCF_000147115.1 Myotis lucifugus | reverse complement strand
GGGAGCATGGGAACCCTGAAAGGTCCTGGGGGTGGTGTGTCTTGGGGAGCCGTGCGGCCCCTGTGGTAGAGAGCGGGAGGGGTGGGGGTGGAGACCCTTTTCAACCCAGTCCCAGCCCCCACCCCACCCCACCTCTCCTGCCCCTGCTCCCTCGGGCCCAAGTCTGTGTCTGCTCCCCGCCCCACAGGATGGCACGGCCTCCCCCCCATGAACTTGGTGCTGTCGGAGCGTGGAGTATTTTTCCAACTCTCAGCCCCATTCCCACGGCCGAACTGAGAACGTGAACAAAGAGGCGAGCGTCCCCTTTGGCACCAATCGTAAGCCAGTGTTCACTGCAGCCTCACCTGGAGATGCAATTTGATAGAAGAATGAGGTTTGTTAATCTTTTGGATTCCTTTAAAAAACAAAATTACTTGCTGCTCAAACCGAAAGCGGGCGCCACTCGGTCCACAGCCGGGGGGCGGGGGGCGGGGGGCGGGGGGGGGGGTCTGCAGTTGTTAGATGAGTCACGTAAATCGGGGCGGTCTGGGAGGAGCGACCGATGCCTTTCGCTCTGGGAGTCCTTCAGCACAGCCTGGCAGCAGGGCTTCCCGACCTTCCATCCAGGCCGTTCTGACCACCTGCTGACGGACAGTCCGTTTGGTCCTCTTTGCATTTTGTTTGAAACAGAGCCCGGCGCCCTCGCTGGCGTGGCTCAGTGGATAGAGCGTTGGACTGCGGACTGAAGGGTCCCAGGTTCGGTCCCGGTCAGAGCACAGGCCCAGGTTGTGGGCTCGGTCCCCAGTGTGGGGCGTGCAGGAGGCAGCCGATCCATGATTCTCTCTCATCGTGGATGTTTCTCTCTCTCTCTCCCTCTCCCTTCCTCTCTGACATCAATACAAATATTTTTTAAAAAGAAGAAGAAAAGAAACAGAGCCGGGGAACGCCTGGTGGGCCGGCCTTGTCGCCAGCCATTGGTCACTCAGCCTCATGCCGCACAGGGGTGGCCTCTGCCCCTTGGTGCCCAGGGACCCCCTCCTGGGGGATGGGAACTGGTTGGGCCTGCAGGCAGGTGACAGGGATGCTTCCTGTGAGGTGGGAGGAAGTGAACACGAAGGGGCGGGGCCTGACACCCGCGTGACACTCACGTGTGGGCAGATTGGCTTCGGGAAAGAGCAGGACGCTGAGGACCTGGAAGCCGGGTCCCTCGGGAAAGTCACACGGCGCTCTCGACCCCCAGGCGAACCCCGGCCCGTCCGTAACCCCGTGTCTCCACGGAGCCGCCACGCAGTTCACCACCCGCAGCGAGCACTGCACGGGGATCAGAGCTCAGGCGACCGACTCCCAGGCCCACTCCCCCACCACGCTGTGCGCTGAACACAAGGGTCACCCGTGGGGACGTGCACAGGACCCATGTGGTCTCAGAACTTGCCTGGCGTGTGGGCGACCCCACTGCTGAGCTCACGGTGTGGGAAGACGGATGCACCCGCATCCACGGAGAAGGCCCACGTGCATTCTCCCCTTGCCGCACCCCCCCCACCTCCACCCCGAGAAATCCCTTCGGCTGCCCCAGAATCGTCGCTCTGCGGCCAGCAGGTGGCAGCACCGCCTCACCACTGTCCTGGGGACTTGGTTGCTGGCTGACTCACCCTCTGGGGAAAATTCCGTTGTGGAGACTGAGGTGAAGCGGAGACAAAGTTCAAGCCCTCCCCTCCTCTCCCCCCTCCCCTCCCAGGCAGCAGCCTCAGCACCTGGCTCACTGACTGCTTTTCCTGGAATTTCTCTTCCTTGCAGCCTGAGAGCAAGCATGTCAGACTCGCAGCCCACCGGCTGCATGCGGCCCACAACAAATATTTTTGGGGCCCAGCCACTGTAACGGTTGTAAGAAACGGTTTAATGAAAATCTAGTAACTTAATTTTTCCAATATCCTGTTATACGTAATCTATATCTCGTATATAAAAGCCTAAGCGACCGGTCGCTGTGATGCACGCTGACCACCAGGGGGCAGACACTCAATGCAGGAGCTGCCCCCCGTGGTCAGTGCGCTCCCAAAGCAGGAGCACCGCTCAGCTGACGGAGGGGCGCCAGGGTGAGTGGGAGCCGCAGCAGCGCTGGCCGGGCTGATTTCAGCCCAGTCCCCGGAGGCTGTGCCGGGGGACCCCACCGGTGCACGAGCTACAACGTTCGCTAATGACGGGTGGCTGTAATCGTGCTGCATTCATCTCCCTACGCACCTTACGCGCAGGGCGCACCATTTTCCACTAACACCAGCAGCGAATATCTTAGCAGCGATGGCCTTCGTCATTTCGTCCTTGGGCTGACTTTGTTTGGTGTGCGCAACAGGGAAATATTTTCGCTTTCGGAAAACAAGGAAAATAGGTTTATTTTGCATCAAATTTATTAATTTGTGCAGTTATTCAGTGTCTGGTAAGTGAATGTTCAAGAAAAAATATTAATTTTTATTAAAATGTTCTATTACGTTAACGATGACTCACTTATTTCAGCCCTTTGTATTCAGCAGGTCTCTATCAGAATAAACCTACGTTTCTATGAAAACTGAAGCTTTTGATGTTTGCGGCCACATCCACTTCACCCTTGTTTGGCCCGTGTGAGCCTTTGAGTTTGACATGCTTGCTGTAGAGATCTTAGCGTGTAGCTGTGGCCGCGGGCAGGTGAAGGCTGGACTCTATGGACAGACGGGCTTCCCGGCCCAGCGTTGCCTTGTCCTGGCTCCGTGGCCGGGAGTAACCCTCAGCCTCTGTTTGCTCATCCATGGATGGGAATCATAGAGCATCCACCACGGCTGTCACGAGGGTGAAGAACTCAGCGTAGACCCTGTGCTCGGCTCGGAGCCGCTCCCGGCAGGTACCTGACAGGTGCCGACTGCTGGACGGTGTGGCCAGCAGGCCCTGTCCCGGAACGCACCCCCCGTGGGCATCGCGGTGTGGGTCACGGGACGGGGCAGCGCCTGTTTCCTCTGCCAGGGCCGCCTGACACGCCTGCCCACCCACCGCGCAGCCGGCAGCTTCCCCTGGCGGCGCCACTCGCAGGCAGGACACTCCGGAGCTTGGCGCTCAGTGCAGCCGCGCGTGTCCTGCTGGCTCGGCTCTGCTTCCCATGATCTTGGACTCTGGGTCTCTGTTAGGGCACGTGTGTCACAACTCGGGCTGGAGACACACCTCGTTAGAGACACAATAGAGTGGGTGCGGCCCCCTCTCTGTGGTAACCCCCCGAGTGGGTGGGCCCCTCTATGTAGTAATCCCGCGGGGTGAGGCCCTTGGTTCCCTGCACCCCTGGCAGGTCAGGACACAGGGTGTATGACCTGATGCAGCAGGTCCATGGGCTGTGGAGCCTGAAGGACTGGGAAGGAAAGGCTAAGGCAGCCGTGGGCAAACTACGACCCGCGGGCCGGATCCCGCCGTTTGAAATGAATAAAACTAAAAAAAAAAGACCGTACCCTTTTATGTAATGATGTTTACTTTGAATTTATATTAGTTCACACAAACACTCCATCCATGCTTTTGTTCCGGCCCTCCGGTCCAGTTTAAGAACCCATTGTGGCCCTCGAGTCAAAAAGTTTGCCCACCCCTGGGCTAAGGGCTAAGCTGTGCCCATTCCCAGCACAGGTGAGCCCATCCCCCTGGCCTCTTTGCTGGGCTGGGCCTGGGGGTGGAGCCTGCGGGTAATTTCACGCTGTTTTCCAAGAGGCCAGAGAATGAAGACAGGCAGGCACGGGCCAACTCAGCGCCAAATGGGCTCAGATCCCGGGCTGACGCCTGAGACCCTGGTCACCTCCAGGAAGAAGATGGTTGGAGTCTGGGGAGGAGGGACTTGCTTCCCTGCACTGGACTGACCTTGGGTTTCCTGGGAGCCGGACAGCGGGCAGCGGGTCGGAAGGTTGATGGGAAGTGGGCTGGCTGGTCGGAGCCCTCTCACTCTCCCATGGTGAGCGTGGCGCCCTCTTTGCCGGGCCTCGGGTCAGCTGAGCTATTGTTATCCTGCTCCTCACGCTCTCCAGGCGGAGCACATGGTCAAGTCAGTGAAATTATTTTTAATGTATTTTAACCCAATTTAGCCAACGCAGTTTCGTGACCAGCGACTGAAATCTACAGACACTCTGCGGGTTCCTGCCCCCACCTGGGTTTCCATATTAAATTAGTACTTCTTTAGCCCTGGCCGGTGTTGCTAAATGGTTAGAGCGTGGCCCTTGCACCTGAGGGTCTCGGGTTTGATTTCCAGTCAAGGGCACATACCTGGGTTGCAGGTTTGATCCCCGGCCCGGTCGGGGCACGTGCAGGATGCAACCAATTGATGTTTCTCTCACCCAATCTCCCTCCCTCCCTTCCACTCTCTAAAAAGCCATGGAGACGTGTCCTCAGGGGAGGATTAATTTTTTTAAATGCTTAAAGCAGTAGCTCTTTGAGTTTCTGGAATTCTTTCTTGAGCCTTAGTCGCTAGAGCACATCTTCCAGAGCACGCTTCTGAGCGCGAATGCACACAGGGACCTCCTGGCGGTTCCTACACTGTAGTCTGAGTCTCTTTCCCGCGAGCTCCCTGGGAGGCCGGCGCTGCTGGCCTGAGGCCCAACTCTCAGCTCGAGGGTCCCCGGCCCCGGTGTCCCAGATCCCCATGTTGGGGTTCCAGACCAGTTCCCTGATCTGTGCAGAGCACACGTGTCCTTCCGCACCCGGCCGGCAGGTGGCAGCAGCGCGCTCTGAGAGTCCCCGTGGGACCCAGGCCTCCTGAGGACCAGGTGGTGGCTTCAAAGGGGTCCCGGGAAGTGTCATCACGTCCGTCATGGTTCAAACCCACAAGCAACAGACCAATGAGGGTGATTCTCGCAGTTTTTTTAAAAAAAATTTGTATTGATTTCAGAGAGGAAGGGGGAGAGAGAGAAACATCAGTGATGAGAGGGAATCATTGCTCAGCTGCCTCCTGCACACCCCACACTGGGATCGAGCCTGCAACCCGGGCCTGTGCCCTGACCGGGAATCGAACCCTGACCTCCTGGTTTATGGGTTGACGCTCAAACACTGAGCCCCGCTGGCCGGCCTCGCTGGGGTGTTTTTAATGACCGTTTGGCTCCTTCCCGATCTGACCATCGCCTGTGCAGGTCTCCGCCTGGTGATGGGAGTCGGGGGCCGTCAGCAGAGTGGCTGTGGTTGGGTTGTTAAGTCTTTATTGTTGAAAGTGTTACAGCCGCTTCCCCCATGACCTGTGGCTGATGTCAGAGGGCTTGGTCCCGCGTCACCTGCTGCTGGAGAACCCCCAGGGCCACTGTCGCCCACTCACAGGTGAGCAGACGGGCGGAGGAGCGTGCGTTTCGTCCAGTGCAATGGAGAGGGTGCGGGCCCAGGTGAGGACCCGCCGGGACCTCCGCCTCCTGCGTGTGGAGGCCACACAGTCCCTTCCGCATGGAGCTCTGCGCTCAGCGGGGGCAGTGCGCACCCCTCTTTACCAGGAACAAGTCCCCACTGACGGCGGATACCGATGTTCTGGGTGTGAATTCTCACAGACACCCTGACACACGTTGGGCGCCATGATCTGAGAGGCAAGCTTTCTACAAACAGTGTGTTTCTTCACCGTAAGGAGCCCACAGGACCCAACCCTCTTTGGACAGATCGGTAACATTCTGAGAACACTCCTGAGCGGGGTGGGGGAGCTGATTTCTCATCTTGGGGACCCTCCCACAGGTTTTTCGGCCCCAGTTATCTCTGGGGCTCCTCCCGGCCCCCCACCCCCTAGAGCTGGCACACGAGGTTGCCCCAGCCCAAGGCCAAGCCCAGCAGAGCGTGAGCGTGGGTCTCAGGGCAGGACGCTCTGCTGTGGGCGCTGTGGGAGCCTCCCAGGCCAGGACCTGCAGCTCACCCCCCTCAGGCATTTTGCAAAACAAGAAGCAACTCACAGACAGACGTCAGAAAGGTGGTTCCGGAGGGAGAGGAGGCGGAATTGGGTAACGGGGTCAAGTCTATGCTAGTGAAGGGAAGCGGAGTCCTGGTGGTGAGCGCGCAGTAGGTGGTCATTGCAACGCTGTGGACTGAGGTGGGGGTGTGTGACTAACCAGTGTGGCTGCAGTAAATTTAATAAAAAATGAAGCAAGTTGTTTCTTGGATGAGGAAACCCCTTCCCTGAGCCGGGAATGGGAAGTGTAGGCAGGGCTCCAGGAAAGGGTGATGTTTGAACATGTCAAGCCCTTCGGGGAGAAGAGGGACGCCTGAACGAGTGGCCCGTGCATACGGTGTTCATGTGTGAGGCGTGTCTGGACTGCTGGATTCCAACCAAGACCTAGAGATACGGTCCCGTGACCGGTGTGAGTTCTGGGGGGAAGTCCTGGGACTGGGGTGCGATAGGTCCGTCTCCTGTTGAGGGGCAGCCGGAAGGAGCTGTGACTCGGAAGGCGGCTGTTACCGGTGAACGGAGTTTTGAGAGTGACAAGGGCAGCCACTGTGGAAAGCAGTGTGGCGGTTGCTCAAAACATAAAGAACAGACCTGCCTTGTGACCCGGGTTCCGCGCTGGTGTTTACCTGAGGGAATCTAAACTCTAATTTGAAAAGGTCTGTGCCCTCTCTGCTCAGGTCAGCATCATAACAGCCACGTGTGGGAGAGCCCAAGTGCCCATCCATAGGTGAGTGGACAAGAAAGTGTATAAACCACGGAATGTCACTTCCCATAAAAATAATAAAACCTGCCCGCTGGCTCGGCTCAGTGGTTGAGCATCGACCTATGAACCAGGAGGTCAGGGTTCGATTCCCAGCCAGGGCACATGCCCGGGTTGTGGCTCGACTCCCGTGTGCGACGTGCAGGAGGCAGCCGATCCGTGATTCTCATCATTGATGTTTCTAGCGCTCTCGCCCTCTCCCTTCTCTGAAATCAATAAAAATGCATTTAAAAAATAATAAAATCTTACCATTTGCAACAACAGGGATGGACCTAGAGGGTGTTATGCTAATGAAATAAGACAGAGAAAGACAAATACTGTATGAATGACCTCACTTATATGTGGAATTTAAAGCACAAAATAAATGAATAAGCAAAATTGAAACAGACTCATAAACACAGAGACCACACAGTGCCAATGAGAGGGGGGAGGGGCGGGACAGGTGGGGGGATTGAGAAGTACAGACTGGTCGTTACAGGACAGCACAGAGGATACAGGCCATGATATGGTGAGAACTGTGCTGCCAGGTGGGGGCGCAGTTCATAAATCACGTGTCTAACGGTGACACTACACATCTGAGCTAAGGGAGGACAGTGCTGACTGTCAGCTGTCATTGACAAGTGAAAAATCATCAATAAATCGGACCTCAGTTGAGAGGGATGGAAGGGGAAAAGAAGAGTAGGGAAACTTAAATCTAACAGTTCTATAAATAAACAAAATACACACAACTCAAAATACACTTCTTTCATCCCTCACCTTAAAGCAGGTATGGTAGGAGGAAGAACGGGCCCAAGATGGCCACGCTCCACGCCCTGGAGGGGAATGTGTCCGTGAGGAGGCAGGAGACGAACGCAGGTGGACTTCATGTTGCTGAGGGGCTGAGTGAGGAAGGGGGACCTTCTCCCGTGTTACCAGGTGGGGCACAGCATCATCACTCGGGTCTGAAAGGGGAGGCGGGAATGGAGGGGGTGCAGACAGGGTCGGGGTCAGGGTCAGGGTCAGGGTCAGGGTGAGGCCGCAACGAGGGAGACCTGACTGGCCATGGCCGGCTTCCAGGGTGGAGGGCCCGGGGCCACGGCCTGCTGGGCGGCCTTCGTCAGCTGGGAAAGGGGAGACAGATGGCCCCAGAGCCTCCAGGAAGGCGCTGAGCCGCATCCGCTGCTGACCCGGCGCTCGGTGCGCCCGCGCTTCTCTGGGTGGGCGGCTGCGACTTGGCCGCCACGGGAAGCTCTCGAGGCCGGTCAGGCTCGGAGAAACAGGTGGCTTGTGAAACAGCGTCTTGTGTAGCTTTTTTTCTTTTTAAATATATTTTTATTGGGGGCCGGAGGGGGAAACATAGGGGAAAAGGGGGAAATACGTAATACTTCCAACAATAAAGATTTATAGAAACATACATTTATTCCAGAGAGGAGGGGAGAGGGAGAGAGAGAGAAACATCAGTGATGAGAATCATGGATCGGCTGCCTCCTGCAGCCCCACCCTGGGGATGGAGCCCACAACCCGGGCAGGTGCCCTGACCGGGAATCGAACCCTGACCTCCTGGTTCACAGGTTGACGCTCAGCCACTGACCCACGCTGGTCGGGCGGGAACAGCTTCTCGTTTAGCTTTTAAATGATTCCCAGCCCATGGGGGTGAGCGCTGTTCTGTGCGCAGGTATTTCATCCTGTGACCCCCTCTGCGAAGCACCAGGTGCTTTTCTCTGGGCTGAGAGCCGGTCTGTTGCAGGAAACGTTGTTGCTGGTTTTCCAAGCTGGAGGGTTGCTTTGTCCCTTGTTGGCTGGGGTGAAACATGACTCAGGATGGAGCTCCCATTTCCAAGCAGAGGTGGTGGCGTGGCAGGTGGGCCACAGCTGGGGGCTTTCTAGTCCCAGCAGGGGCCCGAGAGAGAGAGAGAGAGAGAGAGAGAGAGAGGCCATAGGGAAGGACCGGGGACAGGCCCCAGTCACAGGCCGCGGGAGGAAAATCCCAGTCACAGGTTTGGCCAATCAGAGAGCATGCTTTGCAGTAACAAGGATCCGAGGCCTGGAATGTTCTCGCCATGAGTTTGGAGGCGAGGAAAGCAACACTGGTTTTAGAAGGAAAAGTGACCATAATGCTGAGGGGAGTGAAGAATGCAGCCATGGAAAGGCACCTACGGGCGAGGTGAGCGCAGACGTGGGAGAGATAGTGGAGACTGTGGATGCAGGGACGGGGGTGGGGGGCAGGGGGGCTCCTTTCCTGAGCCCCAGCCACCGGGCCCTCCGCGCCCTCCATGCCCTCCCCACCTGGGCACCACCCCCCCTCCCATGGCCCCCGCCCCCCCCCCTGACGCTCCATAACCAGTCCTCTCTGTTTAGGAGAAAAGCTTAGAAATCTCAGTAACCATGCCTGTCCCTGCTGGTCAGCAGGAAGAGAGCAGGCGTTCCCAGGAGAGAGGGTGCCTGGCCATGACCCTTTGCTAACTGGCCGAGGACTTCAGTTCATTCAACAGCCTCTCAGCCAGGAAAACGGGCCCAACACGGTCGGAGGGGCGTCTCTGTTGCTGCCGAATGCTGGGCTGTGCGTCCTTACAGTCGGAGACAGCGAGGGTGGCGCTTGCCAGGGGCCGGATGGTGTGCCCCCACTTCCTGCGCCGGAGTCCCAGCCCCAGGACTCAGGGTGTGCAGACTGTGGAGACAGGCCCTTCAAAGAGGTGATTGTGGCCCGGCTGGCGTGGCTCAGTGGGTGAGTGTCGACCTATGAACCAGGAGGTCACGGTTTGATTCCGGGTCAGGACACATACCTGGGTTGCTGGCTCGATCCCCAGTGGGGGGCATGCAGGAGGCAGCCGATCCATGCTGCTCTCTCATCATGGATGTTTCTATCTCTCTCCCCCTCTCCCTTCTCTGAGGTCAATGAACATATATTAAAAAAAGTTTTTAAAAAGGTGATTGTGGCCCTGGCCAGTGTGCCTCAGTGGATAGAGTGTGGGCCTTCGGACTGAAGGGCCTTGGGTTCAGTCTGGTCAAGGGCATGTACCTCCGTTGCAGGCTCGGTCCCGGTCCTGGTCGGGGCACGTGGGGGAGACAACCAACCAGTGTTTCCCTCTGTCTCTCCCTCTTCCTTCCACTCTCTCTCAGAATCGATGGGGAAATATCCTCGGGTGAGAACAAAGAAGATACAAAGGAGGTCGTGTTGAGACAGGTCCTTAGGGTGGCCCTCGCCCTGTGGGGCCGTGACCTCACATGGAGAGGTCAGGACACACATGCAGGGAGCCATGGAGGCCACAGGAGCCAGAGGCGCCGTCTGCTGGCCGAGGAGAGGCCCCAGGGGCCCAGCCCTGCGTCTGTCTGCCTTCTGTCCTCAGCCCAGCCAGGCCCTGCCCGCGGGCAGGTGAGGCACCAGGGCAGGCAGTTAAGTGTTCCTTTAGATCAGCACATTCCTTCCACGTGCTGCGGGGCCGGCAACACCCTTCTTGGGTTTGGACGGGGGTCGGGAAGAGCAGCCAGGCCTTTCTTCAGAGATCCCTTGCGACGCTTTGGGCTCAACCTTCTCAGTCTCGGGGGCCGACACCGGGATGGGCCCCGGAAGTCTTGCAGCCAAGCCAAAAGCTTGCCGGTTCCGGGTTC
>NW_005876308.1:0-10227 GCF_000147115.1 Myotis lucifugus | reverse complement strand
TTGTAGATCACTTGTGGTCCCTGGGTTGATAAGACTGTCTACAGTATATTGTTCAGTAGAGCGGCGATAAGACAAGTGTGCACTTCATGGTCCACAATTGTCTTTAGACAATGGGTGCTTTACAAGATGTGCAGATAGGTGTGGCTTCCACCAGGTCTCTGGGAGGACTCCTGCCTGTTCACCAAATGGGTCCCTGAGTGGAATGGACTGGCCCTGAACTTTGGCTGAGAGAAGCTGGAAATGAGCCCCTGGATATTTTAGGTTCCACAATGAAGATTGAGTTCAGTGGATGTGGCTTTGGATGCATAGAGGGTCATGTCTTCCACATGGTCTTTGGGTGTGTTGGACTACTCCCTAACTGTGGCTGGAGGGCCTTGGGTCAAGTATAGGGCCCTTTCGGGACCTCCAGGGGCAGGAATGGGTGTGTGTCCTATTGAGTCCCTGTGCCAACTGGATTGCTTGCAGAGTGTGACTGTGGGGCTGAAGATTGGACCCTTTTCAGAATATATATTCTCATGGAGTTTGGCTGGCTTACCTTTTTTTGCTCCCCTGTTCCATCTGAGAGGGGCTGCAGCCAGTTCATGGACTACTTCATCGTCCACAGCCATGACCAAGATCTGTGTATCTCTTATCCAATACACATGCAGGCGTGATTCCTTTTGGCTTTGGTGCATGGTATTCAGAGCAGAACTAAGGCTAAATGGGTCTATAGCCAAGTCCACAGGGATATGGAGCTATTTCTGGGTCTGTAGCCTGGACCATGGCTGGTGAGTCATCCACCTAGGTGCAAGCCTGCCATCTCAGATCAGTTCCTGTTAGTCTTGGACTGCACCAGAGTTTCACAGTCTTCTGTTTGGATCCCAAAGCCCCCACAGAGGTACTTTTGTCTATAGATGGGTATAAAATTATTGTTGTTGAGGGGAGCGAATGGTGGGCTTATTTGGTCATCTTTCTGATGTCCCAACTTGCTTCATACGTAATAATTTATGATAATCTGTTTGTTACATATCAGCTTATTTTGCTTTTAATGTGATTTTTTTCTTCATTAAAAATTAGGCCAAACCAAACAATAAAACAAAAACAAGCTTGATATTTAGAAGCATTTCTAATATTATCTTGATGGTCTTTAATGGGTCTGGTCATCTCTACCCAATTGAAGACACACTGATAATGTTTTAGCTCTAGTTTCCTGTGGGGTTGGCTGAACCTATGGTGAGGCCTCCATCAGAACTTGATTTTTCCCCTGCCAAATCCTGCCACCTTCCCTTTCCTACAGGTGTTTATCCCAAGAGCACTCCTTAATAAGCCTACTGCACAATAGCGGCTCCCTAGGGAAATCAAACAGCAACATTTATTGATTGTCTGCCACACTAGATTAAAACTCTACAGTGGTAGGACCATTTTTATCTCATTTATGTGTCTAATCATCCCCAGAACAGTGGGTAATACATGGTAGGCTCTAAATAAATATTGCCTGCATAAATGAAATATTATGTAACTATTAAAATGAGTTGTAGAATATATACTAACATAAAAAGTGTTTATAATGTAAACCTTAAGTAAAAAACATATTATAAAATAAATAATGTAAATCATTTATATAAAATATATACATATATGAATAGGAAACTATTAATGTTATCTCTTTGAGTAAATAATTTTATCCTTTTGATCATCACTATTAAAAATTTCTACAAAGACAATTATAAATTCTATAATTGAGTGATTAAAATTTCTATAATAATTCATTACATAAATGACAGTTAAATATCTCTCTAGGCATTAGGTATAGAGAAGTGAGCAAAATTGCTGACAACTGGGGCAGGAGACAAGTGACAGTTCATCACTCACATGTCTGTTGCTTAGTCTATAATGGCTAAATGAGTTAGTGTTGGTTGCATGTCAGTCTCTTTCTTCACTTGGCTTCTCCATGTGGCCCGTTTTGTCCTTCTCACTGGTATAAGGATATTTTACATGGTGACTGCTTTCCAGGGTGCACATTCCAAAAGAGTCAGATGGTAGATGGCAGGTTTTTATGATCTAGTCTCAGGAGTCTTCCAACATCAAATCTGTTTATTTTGTTCTCTGCAATATACACAGTTATATAAATAGAGGGCAGGAAATGAACTCCGTTTTTCAATGAGGAATGATTCCACAGCGTACGTAGAAGGAATTGATAGCTCCCATCTTCGAGATAAGCTAAGTCAAAGCCTGGAGGATTTAGAGGAGCCTGAGGAGGGTTAGGTCAAGGAGAGCATTTTTTAAAACAAATTTTTATTGATTTCAGAGAGGAAGGGAGAGGGAGAGAAATATAGAGAGAGAACCATTGATCGGCTGCCTTCTGCATGCCCCCTGGGGGTTGAGCCTGCAACCTGAGCCTGCAACCCGGGCATGTGCACTGACCAGGAATGAAACCATGATCTCCTGGTTCATAGGTCTATGCTCAACCACACTTGCTGGTAAGGAGAGCATTCTTGTAAATGTGAGCTATTTAGTATGTAAAAGGTGGATTCAAAGAGAGGAACTGACATCTCAGCGGGAAGAGGCAAGATATATAGAGGATCATTTCCAGAACAAAGTGCTGAGTCCCATAGAAGAACTGGAAACATGTTTTATTTCAAGATTTCAGAATTGGGACGAATCATTTACTGTTGTTTGTTTCTTATCCCTTCACTTTTTATACAAGAGTGTTTATTGTGTTCACCCTCCATCTGTCACACCATTGTATGTTGAGTGTTTGGGGCAGGGTTGGGGCAGTGTAAGATAACTGGTTTCTATTGCACAGAACTTCAGGGTGAGAGGAACAGTGGGAAAATCTGAATCTGTTTAAAAGATCCTGGAGTTGCATGTGATTACATAATGAGATAAGACTTTTGAGACCCTTGAAAGGATAATAGTATTTTTCAAGTATGAAGAATATAAATGATATTTTTCCTCAGTGGGCAGATTAGCAAAGATAGTAAATTATCTGCTACTCAGCCCATTGAGAAAGATAATCTATTTCCCCTCATTTGAATGTCGGCTAGACATAGTAACACTTTGGTCCATAGTATATGGAGGAAAAGATGTTCTAGCACTTCTAGTGCTGGGTTATAAGATGGCTCATTGCTTCTACCTGGGCCTCTTGGAATATTATCTGGGAGCAAGGACACAGCATGTAATAAATTTGACTACCCTGAGACTGCCCTGTTGGAGGACCAGGTTAGGCATTTCCTTTGACTGTTTCAGCAGAGCTAATCCTTCTAGCCACCCTCATTAAGTCTCTAGATTGCTGAGTGAAAGTATATTGAATCTTGAAATCCATACCATCAGCCAGTAGAATGACACCAGTGATATTCATCAGTGTCACATGAAAATGAGTAATTGTATAAATAATGTGTCAGAACTCCTAATACACAGAATGGTTGCTGTTTTAAATGGCAAAAGTTTTTAGTACTTTGTTGTATAACAACAGCTTACTAGAAAAGAGATCTACCAATTCCTTTTTCCTCCCAAACTCCAAAGAACATCATTCTTTACAATCTACCAGCATTAAACTATGTTTCATTTTGTACATAGCATGATGGTTATTTGTATTACATTATGCTCCTGTTTTTTTAAATATATATTTTTATTGGTATCAGAGAGGAATGGAGAAGGAGAAAGAGAAACATCAATGATGAGAGAGAAGCATTGATTGGCTGCCTCCTGAGGACCGAGCCTACTGTGCCATGAATGTGAGTTGAACAGTGATGTCCTGGTTCATAGTTTGATGCTCAACCATTGAGCCACACCAGCCGGGCTCATGTTTTTGTGTTTTGTTTTTTTATTTCTTTGTTTCCATTTTTCCTTTTTTTTGGGTCAAAAAACCCATTGTTGTAAACCTGATTAAATACTTTGGTAGCATGAAGGGTTTTATTGCAGTTGTCAAAATATCATGGGATCTCATCCTAACTATTTTTAAGGGCTTAATTAGGTATACCTTTCTTCCACTGCTTTACCACACAGAACCTATCTTTATTATTGCCTTCAATTTTTTCATTGTTATAAACATTTATTCATGCCTCCTTTCCCCCTGGAATGTAGTTCTTTGATGTTTTGTCTCCATATCCTATTCTTTTTTTTTTACTGAGATATGTGAACAATTACAAAACCCTGTGTCATAGCAGTAACAACAAAAATGTCAACATTTCATGTAAAACCAAGTTGGTGCTAGAACTAGGCTGGCTGTGCTTTTAAATATAATGTTTTTACTAGTATTTAACTAATGAGACCTGCTGGGGCCTTCTAGTCTTGTTAGTGATCAAGTCCAAGTTGACCAACTGCAAAATGAAGATGTCAGGCCTGAGAGTCACACGGTTTCCATGGAATAGACCTTTAGTTTTGACAAAAGCCAAGTAGAATGCTAAAAGCCACTTTAAAAATGGAGTAAACCAACTGGCTTAATCAGTCTGGTGATGAGGTTGTATTCAGAAATGGTCTTTTTGAATACTCTGGCAGTAATTAAACTTTAATTAAGCCATGATTTTTCCGTTCTTAACTCGGGATTCTAAATTGTTTCTGCTAGACCACTTTGAATATGACGCAGAGGCAGTTTGGAAGGGGTGAAAGGCTGATCTACAGTTTCTACTGGTACCTTTATACAACCCACCATTCCTGAATCATAGAATTCCCTTTGACACTTATGGGATGGGAAAGCAGAAGCATATTAATTTCAATCCATTCTTTTATGCATTTAGATGTGGGAGCTATAACAATAGTGTGTTGAATTGGCACAAAATTATAAGATCCCTTTAACTTCCCTCTCCACTGCAAACTTTTCTCAGTTGAATTTTGGAACTCTCTCCCCTCAGGCGTCGGAGTTAGATGGTGTCTTAGGCACCGGTTTACATCAGAACCATAAAAGTTTTATATTTTCTCCCCAGTGTCTCCCAGTAAACTCGGGTGGGAAATAAGGAGAACTCAACTCCACACCTAATTATTTTTCCCCTTAAAGAAGCTGAGCTCAAGTACATGAGAAAGAGAAATCAGTATACAAAGAGCCAGAAGGGTTGTACCAATAAGCAAGGAATTTCCATTTCCTTTGTTTTGAGCCACATGGTGGCTGCTTGCTGTTCAGCCAAGTGAATATCTTTGGTCCAATTCTATCCCTATGTCAGTAAGTACAGTCATCTTTACTGACATATCTATTTCAGCTTAGAGGACACCTTACCTAATCAGCTATTGATACTTTTATTCCTGTTTGGAGCCTGTGGTTTAGGCCCTTTTCCAGGATTCCATCTCTTTCTCCTTCTATTGGGAGGAAAATAGGCAAGAAGCAAGACTCCATTTAGGTACTTGTTTCAATCCTACTTACTGCCACTCAGCCTCTACTTATTAACTTAGCTCTGGTACCTTAACAGAAAGAATCATGTAGGATTCTTCCCCTCATTTCCCTCCCATACACAACCTAACAGTGTGTGAGAAAATTTGCTGCTTGCTCCCAGGGATTTGTCTCATATTCCCAAACCTGGCCCCAGAACAGCCATGTTCTGACAACATACCGTTCTCATCTTTAAAACTGACAAGAACTGCAAAGGGTCCAAGATTTAATCCTACATACATGCCAACTAATAAATTAGCCCCTTCCTGTTTCATGGATGCTCTCAGAAGACATAAAACTGCTGCGTAAGAAGCCAAGGACATTATTGTTTATGGCATAGCAGCCCTTTGAAATGGCTCCAGTAAAAGAGTGGTCAGGCCTTGATGTGAAAAAACAGGAAAATGTGGAGGACAAGAGGCCCAGAAAGCTCTCCCTCCTCACCAGGCAGTACCCATCTCAGTATTCTATGTGATGTCCTGTGTGTCTGCGATCTGTGCGATAGGAAAAGAAACAATTCCCAGATTTTTTAACAAAGGAGCTTAAAACCTGTTTCTGTTAATCCAGAAGCAAAAATTTGTTTTCTGGTTTAGATCAGCTGTAAAGATTATTGATAAGAGAAGTGCTACTATGTTGTATCTACATTTTATTTTCCATTACTTGGAAATAGATAGTATTTCCATCATTTTCAATGTTTTAGTCTGATATTTTAAGAAGAATACTTGAAATTATGCATTATTATAAGTTATGTATGTCTACACATTAGCTATTGTGGGTTAGTAAATGATTATCCTTTTCATGATGCAGTGAACATTGCAGAAAAACAGAAAACTGACCATCAGTTGTGTGTGTGTATGTATTCGCATGTGGATATGTATGAAATAAACTCTGTATTTTCCTTAGTATTTATTATATTCACTCAGAAACTAGATCCTTTAGTATGTCATTGCGCCTGATTAGCTAATATCTTATTTTGGGAATTTAAATATATTTTGAAATATGAAAATGAGCTGTATTATTCAAAAGTGATTTTCTTGAACAACTGAAAACTATCATGAGCTACAATTTAGGCAAGAATTTTCTCAGTGGCATATTAAAAAGAAAAACCTGACATAAACAGAATATCGTCCATCAATGCAAAAATGACTTGAAAATGGATATCTATTAATAAAACAGAGTAAATATAAAATAATGAAATGTGCTGAGATACACTTGATAAAACTGAACACATTTCTGATAAAAGCTTATAGTCTACTAGAAATAGAAGAACACATTGTTAACAACATATCTTAAATCAGCAGTTCATATGCTCAATAATGGAACTGTTAGGCCCTTTCATTAATATCTGGAATATCTCTAGTGCTATTATTAAAGAAATGAAATATCGTTTAATAAAATGTATCAAAATTGTTACTATTGTAGTTAATTTGAATGTCTAGCAAATTGCAGAAAGTAAAAAAAAACACACACACACAAACTATAAAAAGACACTCTAAAAAGTAGTACAGTGCTTGACACAAAGTGCCCACAATTATCCATAACATAGCAACTATTAGTTAGAAAATGTACTTGAAATATTCAAAAGTTAAATGTGAGAGGGGACACATGTTGAATATACTTTATTCAAAGTTTTCAAGGAATTCATGTAAATTTCACACCGAATTGCAGTGGAATTGTAAGTTAAATCCAAAAGGAGACCAGAAATTAAAACCCAGGCAAATTGCCTACTAATCATATTGTTAGCAATTAGTGAGCTCAACTAGTAAATGGCAGATTCAGACAGAAAATACCATATATACCTCCTTTTAAGCACATATTTTATAGATCCATGAGCTGAGCTAACCAGAAAAAATAGGTATTTACAAACATCATCTGATCCAGCAAATATAGTATAGCCCTTCTAGATTCTTTGTAATACTTACCAAATATTCCCTTACTTCATTAAATTAGAGAATAGCAGTCCCAGAAAACACTAATTAGGAAGATGATGGAAGATACATGATTTATGTCACTTATGAGAAACACTGTGAACATGGAACAAACAGGAGAAGCATTGGGGAGAGTATATGCTAAGAAACATTGTATTTCATAGACAGAATTCTTCCTCTTACTTAGAAAACCTGAAACAGGAGAGTTAATGAAATTAGCTATTCTGAACTAAATGAATATCTGTGGTCAAGTATACATTGAAACAAAGGGATTTTAAAAATCCTGAACTTTGTCCATTAAAAGTGAACTTGCAAGAACTTGTATGGATGGTAACAGGCAGGAGTACAACCCTCATATTTGTTTACTAGAGGCCCAGTGCACAAATACATGCACGAGTGGGGTCCGGCCTGCCTGGCCCCAATCGAGGCAGATTGGGGCAGGGCCTGTCAGGAAGAGGCGACAGCAGGAGATTGGCTGGCCGGCCCACCCCTATCTGGGCCCAATCAGGGCCAGGCTGGCTGGGGGGAGAGGCTGCAGGTGATTGGCTGGTGGGCTTCGCCCCCGATTGGGGTAGAGGGCCGATTGGTGCAGGGCTGGCTAGGGGGAGAGGCCACAGGCAATTGGCTGGCAGGCCCCACCCCTGATTTGGGGTCAGCGGCTGGGGAAAGGGCCGTGGAAGGTTGGCTGGCCAGCCCCACCCCCGATTGGTGTGTTGTGGGGGCACAGGGGCGGAGTTGGCTGTGGGGAGAGCCCACAGGCTGATTGGAGTGATGGGGGCTGATTGGGAATGGGGCTGGCTGTGGGGAGGGGCTGTGGGCAGTGGGCCGACCGGCCCCACCCCTGAATGGGGTGTGGGGGAGCTAATCTGGGGCCAGCAGCCTGGGGAAGGGTCCATGGGTGCTGACTGGCCCTGCCCCTGATCAGAGTGTGGGGGGGTGATTGGCGTGGGACTTGGCCGGGGGGGGGGTTCAGGAGATTGGGTCGCCAGCCCACCCCCTATTGGGGGTGGTGGGGGCAACCAAGGGTGGGGCTGGCTGGGGGGAGGGGCTGCGGGCCGATCAGGGTGGTTGGGGTCCATCAGGGGTAGGGCTGGCCATAGGGAGGGACTGCAGGAGGTTGTCCGCTGGCCCTGCCCCCCAATTAGGCCAGTTTTCTAGCCACAGTGGGCGTCATAGCGAACGGTTGTTCTGGTTGTTATGGCATTCTTGTCACTAGCTTTTTATATATATAGATTGTTAAAACTTTGGACAGAGTAAATTTATCCTCAGACAAAAATCAGTATAAAAGGAAATTAAAATGAGCAATAATTAAAGTAAGGCAATTATCTATACTAATAAAAGCCTAGGTGGCCCTCATGCCCTTTTGCCCTCATGTCATCACAAGATGGCCGCCCCCACAGTGTCACAAGATGGCCACCACAAGATGGCCGGCAGGGGAGGGCAGTTGTGGGTGATCAGGCAGGAAAGAGAGGGCAGTTGAGGGCTAACAGGCCAGTAGCGGAGGGCAGTTGGGGGCAACCAGGCAAGCAGGGGAGGGCAGTTGGGGGCAAGAACAGGCTGGCAGGGGAGGGCAGTTGGGGGCGATTGGGCTGACAGGGGAGCAATTAGGCATCAATCAGGCCAGCAGGGGAGCAGTTAGGGGGCTATCAGGCTGGTAGTCAGAAGTGGTTAGGGGCAATCAGGCAGGGAGGCAGGCGAGTGGTTAGGAGCCAACAGTCCCAGATTGTGAGAGGGGTCACAAATTGAAGAGGGTGCAGGCTGGGCTTAGGGACAATCCCACTCCCTGCACAAATTTTGTGCACCAAGCCTCTAGTTGTGATATAAAAAAGAATGAATAGTTTTCTATAAATCTGAATATTGTCTGTCTAAAAATAGCATTACCCAAACAAGTAAAAATAGTAGATTTGCTTTGTATTTCAAAGACAAATATAATATAATGAAACATATGAAATTAGAGTGACAGAGAATTTTAAGACTAAAAGAGGATAAGAATATGGCAGACATAAACAACAAGAAAGCCCACTGCATGGAAGAACATATTTGCCAATGTTGTCTATATATATAAGAGGCTAAGTGTTTGTCCTTCCCTCCAACCAGTAGCTATGACACGCAATGACCACCAGGGGGTAGACGCTCCAACTGGTAGCTATGACACACACTGACCACCAGGGGGCCGATGCTCAATGCAGGAGCTGCCATGACATGCACTGGCCATTTAAAAATAAACAGCACCAGGGACCTGGCGCCGACAAACCAAAACTCGGCTTCCTCCAAGTGGGACACCCACCAATCGCAGCCAGCGCTGCCAAAACCCCCTGGTGCAAAATGCAGCCCACAGCCCAGGCCAGCCCAGAAAAGATGATGTAGGTGCCGGGTAATGACATCACATAGCAACTCGGTTTCCTCTCCTTAGTGACTAGCCCTCTTGCAGTTTCTTCAGCCCAGGAACATGACTTGCTTTAAGGCCAGGCACAAACATTTTACACTTTAACCAAATGTCTGGGAAGAGTTTTCACATGCCTCATCTCATTTGATTTTCACAGAAGTCCTGGAGTAGGTAGATAGGATACTTGGTAGAATCCAATTTTCTTTTCATTAGCCAGAAAACAGAGATTTAGAAAGTTTAGAAACTTGACCCAACTGAAAAAAAAGTAAAAAATGGTGGACCTTGCAAATGACTTCAGGTTTTCTCACTATGCAGAATATAGTCAAACACTGCAGCAGTTAAATATTTTACCCTTTGTTCTCCCTTCCTGATCTACAATAATAATCTGCTTTGTGTTGATATTTACTGCTGTGTTGCTGACAATTATCTGAAAGAGAAGATGGGATGCTTCACTGAGCTGGAAAACATTTAGCTACATCAGAAAGCAGGTCTAATTAAGCAAGTTTATTCTATATCTATAAAAGGCTAAGTTGACTTGTGCATGTGTTGATACATATAAAGCTCTCACTGGCACC
>NW_005876307.1:0-10230 GCF_000147115.1 Myotis lucifugus | reverse complement strand
TAAATCTCAGTTATAATTAAAGTCAAGCAAGGATAAGAGCATTATTCAAAGATTAATTAATAAAAAGTAATAAAATAATGATAGATATAGCATTTCAAATAAAATTAGCAAATGAATAAAAAACATGTCTCAATCTTGGTCTTCTCCTTACATCCTTTCTCTGTCATTCCAGTAATATAAAAGAAAATGCTCCATTATTTGCTATATTTATTGAAAAATTTAATCTCCCTGGTTGTAATTCTAGTCAAATGAATAGAATACTAGTATATATTTAATTTTCCCCTGAGAAAAAAAATTAAATCTAGTTTTCTCATAGGGAAAATTTTTTCCCCAAAACAGTTTGCTTCACCACAGATTAGGAGAAAATATTTACAAAACATTTATCTAACAAATGAATTATATCAAGATGTATAAAAGGGCCTCGCTGGTGTGGCTCAGTTGGTTGAATGTCATCCCATGCACTAGGAGGCTACTGGTTCGATGCCTGGTCAGGACACATGTCTGGGTTGCAGGCTTGATCGCCAGTAGGGAGTGTGCAAGAGGCAGCTGATCAATGTTTCTATCTCCTTCTCACTCTGAAATCAATAAAGACATATTTAAAAATATATATAAAGGACTCATACAACCTAATAATCAGACAACCCCCTCCCAATAAAACTGGAAAAATATTTGGACAAAATTGACAAAAGAAGATATACAGATAGCAAATAAACACATGAAAAGATGTTCAACATCACTAGCCATTAGGGAAATGCTAAAATTAAAACTATGACTATCCTCTGCCCATTTTTAATTGGGTTGTTTGTTTGGTGTTGGGTTGCCTCAAATAGGGGTAGTGTGACAAAAACTGCTGGTTGACCTTATGAACAACCATGTTCCCTTCCCTCCTTGGTAAATAGAACCCCAACTTTTTAAAAAATATATTTTATTGATTTTTTTACAGAGAGGAAGGGAGATAGAGTTAGAAACATCGATGAGAGAGAAACATCGATCAGCTGCCTCCTGCACACCTCCTACTAGGAATGTGCCCGCAACCAAAGTACATGCCCTTGACCGGAATCGAACCTGGGAACTTTCAGTCTGCAGGCCGATGCTTTATCCACTGAGCCAAACTGGTTAGGGCTAGAACCCCAACTTTTAATTGAGAACATTGTTGAATGAAAAAAAAAATGGCAGCCAGCCTTATAGTTAGGTCCGGCCAGGAAACTAGGCTCTGGCCACTGAGCCATGAGCAGGAATGCCATGTGGCATTTCCTTGAAGGAAAACTGCTTAAAAGAGTTGTCTGAGAGGGTGGAGCATGTCTTTCTCCTGAAATGCAGATTCTTGCTGATGCTCCACTAGCCATGAGGACTAGACAATGAGGGAGCAACACGCTGATGACACCACTCAGCAGAGGCTCAGCCTAAAGAAGATGCTGGCCCTTCGTTTCCACTGCCCATCCTGACCTCTGCCCCTCCCAGCCTTATGCTGACCCATATTGATCTACATGACCCCTAACTCTCATGCCTTTGGTGCCCACACCATCCTAATCTCTAACCCCCAGTAACTCTTATTCTTGGATGAGAACACATGGCAGACAACGTGTTGTCTCCATCATATGAGCCCCTCTGATGCAGGGGAGGAGGTACTTACTTCTTTACTGAGAGACGGTCCAACATACACTGACCATCATTTTTTGAATACCAGAGAAGGTCCTTGTTGGTTTGAACACCTGCCCATGGGAAGAAGTTACCTAGCCTAGGCCCATGCTTCAACCACCCAATCTCTTCAGTCTCTTCCAACATGCCCAGTAGCGAGATGAATTAGTGGTACTATCTGGGGAAGAAAAGAGAATTTAGGGGCAAGTTGAGTTCTTCTTAGCAAAGAATAGAAGGAACACATTTTCATAGTAACGTCAGTTGGACAATTCATATCTTGCTTCATGAGGATGTGGCCAGGGGTCTGGGTGTAGAATGTCTAAGGCTGCTTTCAGCCTCTTTTTTCATCCACTTAAGGAAAATTCCAGTCAAAGGAGCCTGATCTGCAACCAGGGGCACCCTCCAAACTCAGCAGACTGGTTTGATTACCCAGAGTCAAGCTGCATAACAGTTTACAGGAAGGACTGCCATGGCTAAAACACTGTCACAACTCCCACAAAATTGCCAAAGCAACAGCTGCCAAGGATGTTGCCCAGCTGCTGTGTCCCCAAGCTCCAGGGAGATGGGGTGAGTTGGGCTTTGTGCTTTTTACTCTAATGTCCCCAAGGTTGTAAGATGTGCTCACAGCATCCTGGAGTGTTGGGTCTGGAGTTGACTTCATCGTGGTGTGGCCAGGCCCTATACTTTATAGAGGAGGAAGCTACAGCCCACACAGGTGATGGGACTCTGAGCTAAGAACTATGCCCGGCCAAGTAATGCTGCCATGGCCAGACATGGGTAGTCAACATCTAGAAAGTGTCTATCCAGCCCTGTACTGTGGAAGGAGGCAGGGAAAGACACATCTGACAAATGCAAGTGCCTCAAACTCTACACTGGTACAGCCCATGGAACAACCCCCGGCCAATGCCAGGCAACCTCTAAGACTAAGTCCCATTGCTCCGAGTTCAGATTCACAAAACATTCTTTGCCAATAAATCCCAATAACAGCACCTAGATGTTAGAACAAATGTACCTTGGAGAAAAATATGAATACCCAGGAATAAGTTTCCCATGATAACCTTGTATTCATTGGCACATCAGGCACTTGTGAGTTTGGTAACATCACTTCCCCCAGGGTGTAATGATCCATTTCCATTTTTCTGCAAAGGTGACACCACAGGCCCTCCCTGGAGGAGCCAATTAGGTCTTCTCACTCTACTACTTCTTGATGACAACAAGCAGCAGCTCGCTTCTCTCACCTGAGGAAGGTTAGGTGATTACATTCAGTGCTGTCTTAAATTTTCTGAAGTATGAGTGGGTATTTTTGTCTCGTGGACAAAATGAAGGTTGATCATATATAAGGAGTCTGATAAATAGAATCCATTTTTATACAGTAGGTAGTTTGTCTCCAGATGCCCCCAACTCCCCATTCTGTGCCCTGCCTTTTTCCAGTGCCCTCTCCTTTACTTCCTCTTGTTCTCAAGGTTCCAATATGTTTGCTTCATCTCACTTTCCTAATAAAGCTCCTCTCAGGAAGAATTTCCTGAAAAACATTTTGGGGCCATATCTGAGAATCTTACTGCTCCTCTCCATTCCTTCTTCCCCTGCCATTATGCAGGCCCACCCTTCTCCTGCCCAGATACTATAACATCCCTGCAATTGGCTTCACAGCCTTTGCTGCTATCTGATGCATCTTCCTAAGAGTCTGTTCTTATCAGATCACTTTCTCACCTCAAAACACTCAGTTGCTCCCCATTACACACAGAAAAGTATCCAGTCTTCCTTGTCCATCATTCAAAATCTTACACGACCTGGATCCAATGAGTTTTTCTAATTCTATCTCATCCTTCTCTCTTTTAGTGGCCTTAACTCACAGTTTTTTCCAGTTTTTGCTTAACACGCCTGGCAATTTTTTATCTTCATGCCATTACTCTGCCTCAATATTTCTTCCCCAACCCCTATTTCCATTCATCTCAATCTTGCCCATGTTTATCAGTTAGAATTAGTTTGGAACAACAGAGGCCAAAAACATCAGCTTAAACAAGGTCAGAGTTCATTTCTCCTCATACAAAGTTTAGAGACCCAGCTCCTTCCAGCTCATTGCTCCATCATTCAAAGGGTCTGAGGTAGAGCCTGGAGCTCCACCCTTCACATTCATATCCCATGAGTCAGAGGAAAGAACAAAGACAAAAAGAGAAAAGGGTGCATGTCAGATGTCTTTCAGGGACTATTTCTGGAAACTGCCACATAACAGTATGGCTTACCTCTCTTTGAACTTAATCACATCCAGCCATAAAGGAAGCTGGGAAATGTCTTCATGGTGAGTGACAATATTCCCAATTAAGCATTGGGACCATTGCCCTGACCGGTTTGGCTCAGTGGATAGAGCGTCAGCCTGCGGACTCAAGGGTCCCGGGTTCGATTCTGGCCAAGGGCATCTACCTTGGTTGCAGGCACATACCCAGTGGGGAGTGTGTGGGAGGCAGCTGATCGATGTTTCTCTCTCATTGATGTTTCTAACTCTCTATCCCTCTCCCTTCCTCTCTGTAAAAAAATCAATTATATATATATTTAAAAAAAAAAAGAATTGGGACCATGGACATGGAAAATAGGGTAGTGAAGACCTGGGGCAGGGGGGAGGGGTCAGTAAGAAAGAGGTAAAGAGGGGTTGGGAAATGGGAGATATTTTTAATACTATCAATGATAAAAGTCTATTAAAAAAATAAAAATAGAACTACCATATAATCCAGCAATTCCACTTATGGGTGTTTACCCAAAGAAAATGAAAACACTAAGATATATTCAACCCCATGTTAACTGCAGCATTATTTACATAGCCAAGACATGAAAACAACCTAAGTATCCACCAACAGATGAATGGATAAAGAAAATGTGGTATATATACACAATGGAATATTATTTAGCCACAAAAAGACAGAAATCCTGCCACTTGTGACAACATGAATGGACCTTCAGGACACTGAGAGATAAGTCAGACAAAGACAAATACCATGTAAATCTACAACCCCCGCACAAAAAAAAACCCAAAACAAAAAACAAACCCGAGCTTGTCAGATTGCCAGGGAGGGGGATGGAAGTGGGCAAAATAAGTGGAGAGGGTGTCAATAAATACTTCTACTTATAAAACAAGCAAGCTCAGGAGATGTGATGTACAGCATGGTGACTATAGTTAGTACTGTACTGCCTATTTGAAGTGGCTTAGAGAGTAAATTTTAAAATTTTGCAATATATACAAATGTTGAATCATGTTGTACAACTGAAACCAATATAATGTTACATGTAAATTATACCTCAATAAAAAAAAACCATGTGTGTGGAGAAAAAAAAGAATTGGGAGTTTGATTATTATAGAGAGTGGGCAGAACTGATATGGGAGGACAAATATTGGAGGATAGCCATTGATCAGAGCTTCTTTCTAGTCAAGTCCCACCTCCTCCGCAGCCATCTGTCCACTCCCTGAACCACTGGGAACCGTAGTTGATCTGACCTTCTCTCCTAACTCATAGCACTTCCTACCTCTCATGGTCACTTGTGTTTTTTATTATAACCCCTGTTGAACTCAGTCATCCTTGGTGCAGTGTTCTGTATTGAATTCATTTGAACTTCTCCCGTCTTCACCACCACCAGTAGGCCCCCCTGGCTCCTGGCCAACCCCCTCATCCTGAACCACTGTCCGAGCATTCCTAACAGCACAGCCCCCATTTTACTTTCAGATATTTCTTGAACCCTGATACATGCACGCATGTTCTACTGGAATAGATTTGAGTGACACCACACAGCATCGCCCTCCTTTGAATGATTGCAAAGAGCCTTATCCCACCTGGCCCTTTGTGCCTTGGGATGGACGCCCTCTCAGGATCCCCTTCAGCCTCTCATGAAAATATACTTGCCAAGGACTTGCCTCTTCCACAGACGTCTGGATTCCAGCTCAGACTCGTAAGCAGTTATGTAATCATAAGCTGTTACATAAATAATCATAGACTGTTATATAAACAATACCAAAAGCCTCTAGTTCTGTGTAAATACACAGTGTTATAAACATTTGATGGGTGGCTGATTAGTATTTACAAGCTCTCTGGATCATTTAGTCAGATTTCAAGGCAGAGCAGTTTTTGAAATGCAAATGTATAACCATAGAATCTCAATTAGATGTACACGTAATGCCAGTGGAGGGGATCGATTGTGGATAAATAGAAACCTTGCCACATGAGGCGAAGTGGGAGCTATTGGTGATGTGCAGTTAGAGAGATATTTTCTGTCTTTTTTTTAAATCCTCACCTGAGGGTATTTGTCCATTGATTTTCTTAGAAAGAGTGGAGAGAAAGGAGGAGAGGGACGGAGAGAGAAACATTGGTGTGAGAGACACATCGATTGGTTGCCTCCATTCGCACCCCAATCGTGGCTGGGGATTGAGCCTGCAACTGAGGTATGTGCCCTTGACCAGGAATCGAACCTGAGACCCTTTGGTCCGAGGGTTGATGCTCTAACCACTGAGCTAATCCAGCCAGAGCAATCTTATTTGCCTTTAAACAAAAATGATTTCCAATGGTATTAAGTGCTTCCTGGGTAGTATTTCTCAGCCACACAACTTGAGGGAAGAATCCCCATTTTCCAGAAGAGGAAGCAGGCTCAGAGGACATAACTGATTGTCCCTGGGGCACCAGCAGAGTTTAGATGTAAACTCAGATCTGACTGCAGGGCCAGTGGGGCTTCTGCTGCTGCAAGGCTTTTCAGATGTTTGATGAAGTCTCCTGCAGAACGGGGAAGAGCCCTGGGGAATGTGTTCAAGCAGGCGGAGCAGGGGTCTGTGAGCAACAGCACAGAGGGGCCAGTGGGCTGGGCAGCATGAGAGTGGCTGGAGGGAATGGTGTAGCTCACTGAGTGGGGAACTTCCTGTCGGGCAGGTTTGAGTAAAAGCCCGGAGACCAGATGTGAGGAGGCCGCAGAGAGGGTTGCCTCTGGTTGGAGGTTGGAGCAGAGGATTTCTAAGTTGCTGCTGACTCCAAGACTGCAGCTGGAATGAGGGCTCTTCAGAGCGCGCAGGGGAGAGCAGGCTGCTCATGAAGAATGTGGGCAGGAGATCAGGCTTAAAACATCAGAAGAAGATTGCACAACAATGGGAATATGCTTAATGCCACTGAACTATACAAATGGTTAAAATGCTAAATTTTACATTGAGTATATTTAAATTTTTCTTAACTTAGCAGAAGAAAAAAGTAACAGATCCATGTCTAGATCAAACAAAATGCTCAAACACAGGAGAGTTCCAACGTTATTAAGAACGTTTGATTTCACCCTTTAGACTTCTGGCAAAAGACACATCTCTGCTATAAGACAGGACACGTCTTGGAATTTGAATAAAGAAGTTTGACATAAAATTAGTGAGTATCATTCTGTGCCCAATCATGAAGCCAGCTGTGTGATGTCAAACCACTGAGTCCCACTTCCCTTGTAGGTCAAAGACTGACCCAACAGAGCTGAGGGAAAGACCAATGTTGTAATGATTGAAAGCAACAGCTGGTTTTACAGAGCACTTTCTACCTATGGCGCATGTGCTTACATTATTATGAGGTGCACAGGGCAGCATTAGAAAGGAGAGCGCTGGGCCCAGGAGGAAGGGATCCTAGGAGAGGGCAGGACAGAGAGGATTGGGGAAGCTCAGGCCAATGGTCGATGAACAGAGCTCACTGCCTTCCTGGATGTCTCTGGGAGAGCAGTCCACCCAGGGCTCTGTGTGTGGCCAAAGACTGATACCAGAGAAATCCCTTCAGATCGTGTGTTTTTCTGTTTGAAGTCAAGTCATTTTTTTGGCGAGGACTCCTTCAAACAATTCAATGAACTGGGACTTTGCTTTCATAAACCTAGTCTTATCTACCAAAATGTTTGCATTTTTGAAGAGTAACAGTGTCCTAGGAAAGCAAATGAACAGGCTTACACAGGAATGAACTGCATTTGCCTTGGCCATGAAAGGGTTTTGGTTTGTGATATTTCCCCCTTTCATCTCATCCCCACCGTTGCCCCTGCTCTCCCACCCCGAGGGTGTAGTCAAAGGCTGTTTCCTGGGCTCCCTGCATCACCTTCACCAGACCCCAACCTAGACATTCAACTTGCAGAAAAGTCTTCCTGAAACCCTGTTCCATCCTTTCATGTCCTTGCCTACGAACTCAGTGAGTGTTTTTCTTCCTGAATCTGAGTCCAGGTTGGCATCATCATGTCCTCAGAGACACTTCACCAGCCTTCTCATTCCTGTCTCCCTGATACCGTCCCCATTAGCTCCCGCCAAGCCTGTCTCCTTAAGGACTGGCCCCTCTTGCCTCTGTGATTTGTCATGAGTCATCCTCCCCTCATAAACCTTCTCCCTCCTCATCAAGTCAGGGCCATTACCGCGGTCTGTAGGCAGCACTCCAAAATGGCCATTTGATTATTGGTTCATTGTGCCAGTTTAGACATCTTCAGAGGAAAAAGTCTGACTTTCTTCTCAGAATGGGGGCCAGGGAGTCACCTGGCTGTGCAGGGCAGGAGAGGAATAGAGAGGGGTCTCACTTCTTTTTGAACAGCTTTCAGGGACACTGTCTCTTGGGCCTTCACTTCCGGTGGCCCGCGGTGCTGCGGTTCCTGAGCCTTTGGGGTTCTTGGGGTATGAATGGTACTTCTTTTCATCTTCCCTCACTCAGGGTTAGTAATGAGCTTCCCGCACCTGCTAGACCAGTTATTATTTGTTCATGATCTTTACACTTTGCTGCACCTGAGTCCTGCCTCACTTTCTATACCCTTACAGTCTTCTGCTTTTCTTTCAGCCCCTCTCTGTGATGTTGAGGGAGTTTCAGGAACATGTATCCGCCTGCCTTCTTTAACCAGAAGTCTCATGTGACCACTTGTCCTTGTTGCTAAGTTCTTTCTGCCCCAAATGCATCTGGCCACCCAGCAACATTGCAGCCCCCGGCATCTGTGCCTGCTGCTGGAAAGCAGTACTCTAGGCAGAAGCAAAATGGTTCTAACTGATGCCCTGAGTAACATTTGTTCACTTGGGATGTGGAGTTGGTCACTGCCCCATGAATCCCTGAGTCTCCTCTGGCATCTGACTCCAGGGGGTTGTGCTGGCCACAGCCCCATGGAGGCACAGTGCACCTCACCTTTGGCCAATTGGCAAGTTGTGGAGTTGGTCGGGTTGCATCCTCTGTCACGTCATGGGCTTCCCATTGGGTCTGAAGGCCCCATTGGGAGCTTAAAACAGTATCTAAGGCAAATGCAGCCCTCACCTGCATGTCCTCATTTCTTCAGAAGAAAACAGAAGAATCCTCAGGCTGTAGCAAACACACAAGTTCATGCCCCTGGACTTACCCTGATCGATAATACCCTGGTCCAGGAGATATTTCTGATCAGATGGCCTGCCAAGCTCCCCTTCTTACATGCTCCAACCATCCTACATGCTCACACCCCACGTACCCAGGAGAGATAAGGAAGAGCCGACCCAGGCTGATGGGCTACCCTACCCTCCTGCCTGTATTGTTAGTGTTGTTTATACTGGTGGAGAGTTTGGGCCTCAATTCAAATAACCAGAACCTCAGAGCCCAAACCTTAATGAGGTACATCAGAGGGAGGACAGCATCTCAGAAGTCAGACTTGTTAAAGCAGAACAGGGTGACTGGTCTCACACAGGAATACATGACCTGCTCACAAAGTGATAAACATGAACTAGCCCCTCTCTGTGCGAGCCCTGCGTTAGGCTGGGGTCCAAGGCCAGCAGGATCCTAGGACCTGTGGGAGATGCAACCAGGCAGGCAGGTGCCCTCCATGTGGGAGTGTGTCAGGGTGGTAGAGTAGTGTGTGATCTCAGGCCAGGAGTCAAAGATGACTCCCACGAGAGGCGGCCTTGGATGGGAACGAGGAGTGGGATTTAGGAAACAGAGGAGCAGGGAGAAGCTCATGTGAGTGCAAGACTCTGTGTGGCCCCGAAGCAGCATTCTGTGTGGCCCCAGAGTGTGTGGGGGAGCCGCGGGAGGTGAGAGGGGCCTGGGGCTGTACATGCTTGCAGGTCACATATGGAGTTTGGACTTAGCCCAAAGAGCACGGAGTGCCAATGGACAGCTCCAAGTGGGGCAGTGACTCACATGTTGGAACATGTCTGGTTGCTGACTGCAAAACGAATTGCAGGGGAGGGTCTGCCTGTGGCAGGAAGCCCAGACCCAGTGGTGGTCCAGGAGATGCTGGCGGCTTCCGCAGGGTCGTGCAGAGGAGGTAGAATCCCTGGGATTTGGAGATGGATTCATTTACGGGGTGAGGTTCAGGGAAGATCTGGGTGGAGTCATGTTTCTGGCTTGGGCATCTGTATGGTGACATTTACTAAGACAGGGAACCCTGGGGACAGTTCAGCAGGGTTTTCTGTATCTTTCTTACTTAAAAAAAAAGCAACAATAAGGACTGAAAATGTCCCTTCTCACAAACTCCACAAACACTACAAATGAGAGGAAGGGGCCAGGTACACCCTGAGCTCATCAGCCCTTTCTCAGCACCTCTCACTGCCAGTTCACTGCACAGCTTCACATCTTAACCCTGTCATTGGACTTCACGTGTAACTAAGAGCCAAAAAAA
>NW_005876306.1:0-10232 GCF_000147115.1 Myotis lucifugus | reverse complement strand
ATGTCTTACTCTGTGTCACCGCCGGCTGACGGGGTGGGGAAGGTTTTCTGCCCTTTCCTTCCACAGAGGCAGCCCATGTGCGCTGGGGGTGGGGGGCAGGAGCCTTTCTTATCCTTCCCCCAGTGGCAGCGGCTGCTTCTCTTCAAGCATTGCTAGGTGGGCAGTGGGCTGCTTGCTTACCCTTCTCCAGGAGCAGGTGACTTTCCCTTTTTTCCAAGAAGCATCAGCCCTCCAGGAGGCTTTCAAGCCTGCAGATTTAGTGGCCTCTGACCTCCCCTTGGAACTTGCAGGGCCAGTTTGAATGGGCTTCTCTTGGTCCACCTATGCCATTCCCCCACCTTGGAAGGTCTTGCCCACCTGCACCACCAACTCTCTCCAGTTCTGCCTTGCCCCACCTTCCTCCCAGGCTCCTGTGGAGCTGCACCAACCGGTGGCGGTGGGTGTGGACTCCCTTGGGTCTTAGGCTCTAGGGGATTCTAAATTCTCATGTGTGCCAACACTCAGCTTTTAAGACACTGCTTAACCTTCTATATTTTTCTTCTTACTTTTATGATTGACTTCTCTTCCTTTCCCTCATTGAGGTACTTGTCATGTTTTGGAATTCAAATCACTTGATTGATTTGTGACCTCTGGTCTCTGATAGGACCCTCAAAATTATGATTTTGGTGACTATGTACATTTTTCCTTAGAGTAGGAGGGACATTCTCATGTGGCTATTTATATCCTTAGTCCTATTTTCCTTAAACAAGTATCTCTTTAAAAACAGAAAAATTCTTCAAATTTTATATCTTGTAGCCAACGACCTATATTTCTCACCCCTTCACAACTGTATTTAAAAAAAAAAACATTTTAGGGAGATTCAGTTTTAAAAAGTTTGTAAAAATCTAGCAAACAATGTAGCTTCCATAGCATGTCCAGTACTATGTTTAAACAAACTAACCCTACTTATATGGTCTTCCCATTTCAGAACATAAAATCATCTTTGTTAAATTAAATTTTTTTAGTACTTCTACAGATCATTAGATTGAAATATAAGAGTACAGGAAAGAGTTAGTTCAATCAAAAGTAGATGATTATACTTCATCTTTACAATCAGACATCATCCGGTATTGTTGGGTAAATATAAACAATAGAAAAATATATGGCTCCAATATTCATATTGATAAAGATGTAAACGTTTTAAAAAAGTTTTTTATTGATTTCAAAGAGAGGAAAGGAGAGGGAGAAACATTAATGATGAAAGAGAATCCTTGATTGGCTGCCTCCTGCACGCCGCCTAATGGGGATCCAGCCTGCAACCCAGGCATGTGCCCTGACCATGACCTTAGGGTTCATGGGTTAATACTCAACCACTGAGTCAAACTGTGCGAGATATACACGTTTTAAGAGAAAGTTTATTCACGTATCTTAGGACGTAAGGAACATACTTCAAAGAGAAGCTGCAAAATTTGCAGAACTAAAGATGTGCTGAAGTAAAATAATCTTTAGAATTAAAAATCAGACTGTCTCTAGAAACAATGCTAAATATGAACTAATAAATGCAAATTTTATATCTATAATCCATTGAAGATTTGGAGGTTTGGTTTGGGGAATATTCAAATGTTTAATTAGGAAAGAAAATTTTCAAACATTAGCTTTTTTTAAAATAACTATTTCTATTTCATTTGGCAACAGAAAACATATTTTCCTTTTTACCTAGCAGCTAAATCTGGTTTCCAAACTTTATTTCAGAGAATTATTTTAGGCAATAATTTCTGTAACTTTTACATTCTTTTCATGAAAAAGTCTCAATTCAAGCCTAGAAAAAGCCTTCTAGATTTAGGTTTTACATATAAATCCTAATGGATATCTCTAAGCTTTTGAATGGTCAACCCGAATCCCATAGCTCTTAGTTTAGAGATGATTGTCTTCTTTTATGGAAATGATTATGTCTCTCAAACTTGAATGAAATTATAGCTTGCTAATTTATTGAAATATAAAAGTAATTAAACATACAAATTTTACCTGTAGGTTGTAAGAATTATTTGAGTTCATTACATTTCCATCGTGTCAAAGTAGAAACTATATTTCAAACTAGATACATTCCTTAAATGACATTTTTAAAAAGTCCATGTATGTATGACTTCTCACAAACTCTTCTTTTCACTTAGTCATTAAAATAGTGAGAGGTTAAACATAATGCCCCAAATAAAGTTTTACATATTGAATGAAAAAAAGTTTCTCACTTAGAGCTTTCATAATATTTATGAAATATATTTTTAAAGAGGTTGCTTTATATTTTTTGTTTTGCATGTTGCTTTCCTTAAAACACTAAATTTAAATTGCATTTAACAAGTTTTGACCAAATTTTAAATTCTCAACCAGTTATAACTGTTAGTGAGAATTGATATTGTAACATAGTATTATCTCTAATATTCATTAGGTTTGTTTCTATTATTCATCCATTATAGGAAAATTCTACCTTGAAGTTTCTTAGGTAGGATTCCTATTCTTATTTTCTTCATCCAATTAGAATTCCTAATATGTTAACCTCCTTATTTTATTCACTCTTAATTTTCAATAGAAATTTTGACAATAAGTTAATTATGTCCATAGGATGCTAATATCAGACAATGCTATAGAAAAGAAAGATGAAGGAGAGAGTGAGAGCAAGAATGAGAGAGAGAGGGAGAGATCCAGTTATATCAAAACATTCTCGATAAGCATATGTAAAACTAGATTTATTTCTGATTGATTAGAACTAAAACCATGCTTCTTGAATTTATTTTGACTTTAAGACTCCATTTACTTGATATTTAAAATGTGAATAGATTTATGTTATTCAGGGATTTTTAATACATTTAATTTTTATATTCTCACAAGTCCACTCATGTTGTGACAAATAGTAGAATTTCTTTCCATTTAAAGGCTGAATAATACTTCCCTGTATGTAGGTACCACATGTTCTTTACCCATTCATCTATTGATAGACCTGGAAGACATTATGCTAAGTAAATTAAGTCATTCACAGAACAAGTACTGTGTGATTCCTCTAATATGAGTAAAGGTTTAGAAGTAGGTAATAGAACGGTGATTAGCAAGGATGGAGTAGGCAGATATGGGAGTTGTTCAATGTGTGTAAAGTTGCAGTTACACAAGATGAATACACTCCACAGATCTGCTGTACAACATAATGCCTGTAGTTAATAGCATATTGTATCATTTAAAATTTGCTAAGAGGGTAGGTCACATATTTTTTAAAATGTATTTTTATTGCTTTCATAAAGGAAGGAAGAAAGAGAGAGGTAGAAATATCAATGATGAGAGAGTTATTATCGCTGCCTACTGCAGGACCCCGCAACCTGGGTATGTGCCCTGACCAGGAATTGAACCCTGACCTCCTGGTTCATAGGTCAATGCTCAACCACTAAGCCATGCCGGCTAGGCATAGATCACATATTAAGTGTTTTTACCACAAAAGACAAACAAACAAAAAACCAACAAAGAGATATAAGGAAACTTTTGGAGGCGATGGATATGTTTATTACCTGGACTGTGTTGATGGTAACCTGAGTGTAAACTAACCAATTGTATACATTAATTATGTGCAGTCTTTTGCATACCAGTTATCCTATCTAATAAAAGAGAAACATGGTAATTAGCTGTACCTCCGCTACCCTTCCCATTGGCTAATCAGCATATCCTTATGCAAATTAACTATCAGCCAAGATGGCGGCCGGCAGCCAGGCAGCTGACATGAACAGGGAGGCTTGCTTGCTCCAGTGATGGAGGAAGCCAGGTTCCCCGCCTGCTGCTGCCGGCCTCTGAGCTTGCAGTTTGAAACATTGTTACAAATATAGAAGCTAAACAAAACCCCAGAAACCTGTTTTAGTCAGCCGGGCTTCAGCCAGCAGAATTGCAACATTGTTTCAAATACAGAAGGTAAACAAAGGCCAGAAACCTGCTTTCAGCAGCGGAGGCCTCATAGCTGGAGCCGAGCCTCAGAGCTAAAGCTGTCCCAGAATAAAAAAAAAAGAAAAAAAGGAGCAGTTGTGAGCTTCAGTCACTCGCCAGCCTGAAAACAGCCCTCAGCCCCTCACCCAGACTGGCCAGGCACCCCAGTGGAGGCCCCCACCCTGGAGGGGGTGTGACAAGATGCAAACAGCCATCATCCCCTCACCCAGGCTGTCCAGGCACCCCAGTGGGGACCCCCACCCTGATCCAGGACACCCTTCAGGGCAAACCAGCCGGCCCCCACCCGTGCACCAGGCCTCTATCCTATATAGTAAAAGGGTAATATGCCTCCCAGCACCAGAATCAGCGGAGCAGCGAGGCCTCCCGAACCCGGGATCAGTGTGACAGGGGGCAGCGCCAAAGCCCCCTGATCGCCCTGCGGCTCTGTGTGTGACAGGGGGCGGGGCCACAACCTCCCTATCCACCCTGCTCTGAGCCCGACCAGGGGCTGCACCTAGGGATTGGGCCTTCCCTCTGCCACCTGGGAGCTGGCCTAAGCCAGCAGGTCGTTATCTCCCGAGGGGTCCCAGACTGCGAGAGGGCACAGGCTGGGCTGAGGGACCCCCCCCCCCAAGTGCACAAATTTTTGTGCACCGCGCCTCTAGTATCTTATAAAGCTAAAAAAAAAAATAAGTTACTTTTCTTAGACTCTGGAACACCCACTGCATACCTATCACACTGTGAATATTAGACCAGAGGCTTTGAGATTTGTTATTCTCAATTTCTCAGAAACATGTTAATGCAATTCCTTGATTAAGGTTTTTATAAGGAAAACAAGTCATTGGCTATCATTTGTTTAACCAGCACTTATTAATTATTTCCAGTGGGCTGGAGGTACAGGCATGGATCTGAGGCCCTGAAATATATTCAGAAAAAAAAATGCAGTTATCAGAGTAGGCAGGTTATTTCTCTGAGCCTTGAATTGACATTTGATGAAATAAAGTCTCTATCTGGTCTTGGACTAGCTGAATTCATTAAATCCAATTAGTCTCTCCCAGTGGACTGAAGCTTCTATTATGTATGATTTATTTTTGTGCATAGTCCCTGAACCATTTTTGTATAGTGATTCTTATATCTTGACTTATGAATGTACTATAGCAAAGTCTAGGATCCCTTTGGTCAAGCCTGGCCTGGATAATAACTCCAATTATTAGCTCTTTCCTGTGACTTCCTTACCCCACCAGGACTGTGGAGGAATCCCGGACTAAGACTCTGCTCCTTTACATAATGACCATTTTATTTTATTTATTACTAGAGGCCTGGTGCATGAATTTGTGCATGGATGGGGTCTGGCTTGCCTGCGCCTATCGGGCCAGGCCGGTCGGGGGGAGGGGACATGGGAGGTTGGCTGGCTGGCTCCACCCCTGATTGGGGTTGAGGGGGTACCCTTTGGGAGTGGGGCTGGCTGGGGGGACGGTCACCGGGCAGTTGGTGGGCCGGCCCTGCCCCCTGGTTGAACTCCGGTTGAACTCCTGGTTGAGGGGACAATTTGCATATTACCCTTTTATTATATAGGATTATTTTAAAATATATTTTTATTGATTTCAGAGAAGAAGGTAGAGGGAGAGAGAGATAGAAACACCGATGATGAGAGACAGTCATTGATTGGCTGCCTCCTGCACACCCCTACTGGAGATCAAGCCCACAACCCGGGGAATGTGCCCTGACCGGGAATCAAACCCTGATTTCCTGGTTCACAGGTCGATGCTCAACCATTGAGCAACACCATCCAGGTAATAATGACCATTTTATCTTTATTTTCAAAAGGGAAAAAAGCAAGATCTTACAGTCAACAGTAAGGCAAACACAATAATATTGATTGGAATATGTACCCTCAGCTAGTTCAGAGAGGGCTTAGTGACAAGTGGAAGTGTATTTCATCTGATCTGGGTGAGCATTCTTGGGGAGAAAGTCTGTTTCAGAGCCTAGAAAGTTGTCAGAGGTGTCTTTACCAAAAAGTAGGAAAAGAATAAATAATACTATAGAACTATTAAATCAATATAAAACTATTCCATTTGCTTATTTAATAAATTTTTCAAACAATCATTCAGGGCTCACTAGACCATGACATTTTTTTTGTCATTTTCATATATATTGCATTACTTTTTAAAAAAATAAAAGTTAACTGTTGGTTAATGGCCTGTGAAGGAAAATCTGAACACTCCAGCCTTACCCTGCCACCCACAGAAGCGGAAAACATTTGGATATTTTCTCTATTTTTTTCCTTCAGAGCTTTTAATGTGGGTACTTCATCTTTGACTTACATCTTAAATAATTTTTCACAGCAGAATTACTTTGTGAAGTTCTGATTTTGGAAGAAGGAAAAGCCCTGTTGTTTCAGTAGGTATTGGCTTCCACATAAATCTGTATGTAAAAGCTTGAAACAGAATGTTGTAGATTCAAAGTACAACAACATTAACAGTTAATTTATTCATTAAAAATGCTTAGCCAGTCATTACTGAGATTTTTATATGCTAGACAGGGGCAACCTTAGGCTTATGGAGCTTGAAGCTCATGCTGTTTGGGTTGCCTTTATAAGATAAAGGGTGCGCCCTAGTTGGTTTGGCTCAGTGGATAGAGCGTCAGCCTGCAGACTGAAGGGTCCCGGGTTTGATTACAGTCAAGGGCACATGCCAGGGTTGTGGGCTGGATTCCCAGTAGGGGGCCTGCAGGAGGCAGCCAATCAATGATTCTTTTTCATCATTGATGTTTTCATCTTTCTCTCCTTCTACCTTCCTCTCTGAAAGCAATAAAAAATATATTTTTAAAAAAAGATGATGCAAAAATATGACTGCTAAATTCAACATAAGAGGAAATGTTTCATCTTGAATAAAAATTATATTACAATAAAGCCAAAAAATTACTCATGCCTCAAACATTACAGAATAAAAAATATAACATTTTATGTATTAGTTAATTGGATAACACACCTCTATAATAATTTTCTTATACTTGTAACTGCATGCACTCTGAAAGCATCTTTATATAGCAGTTATTTTATAATATCGTTTCAGTAGAGAAAAGGATATATGTTTATTTTTTTCTTTCAGCCTGGTGCAACAGTTCTTTTAAATCATCCTCAATAATTTAGAAAGGTTTATTTGGGCCTCAGAAATCATTCTTAATAATTTAGTAGATAATGTTATAATTGTTGTCAACTTTGGGAAACCCCAATTAGGTTTCTTTCACATATATCCCACTAAACCCAGACTAAATGTCTTTCCAACTCAAGTTCCATTAGGAAAATTAAAAAAATATAGCCACAACTTGACCAAAGAAGTGTAATGGAGAAGTCAGACTGAGACGAGACAGTGTTCTTAACCAAATGTAGTTAAAATATCTTCGTTTTGAAAATTTTACAGAAAAATATGAATGTGTGGACACATTGTTAGGGCCCTTTCCATTGCTCCTCCAGGGCCATGAATACAAGTATAGGCAGGAGAACAGCATCCTTGCCTTTTTCCAAATTAAAGAGAAAGAGTTGACTATTTCAGCAGTACATGACATGGTATAGAAGTTTTCATAGATATTATGTATCAGAATAAGAAAGCTCCCTTCTATTTCCAGTTTGTTGATATTTTTTTTTATCATAAATGGGTCTCATATAAAACTGGGGAAAACTTCATTCCCTGTGGCTATTAGCCCAGTTTTATAGATATACTAGAGGCCTGGTGCACGAAATTTGTGCACTGGGGCGGGGTCCCTCAGCCCAGCCTGCACCCTCTTACAGTCTGGGACCCCTCTGGGGATGTCTGACTGCCGGCTTAGGCCCTCTCCTAAGCCAGCAGTCAGACATCCCCCGAGGGGTCCTTAGCGCTGCCACAGAGGCAGGAGAGGCTCTTTGCCACCGCCACTGCACTCACCAGCCATGAGCCCGGCTTCTGACTGAGTGGCGCTCCCCCTGTGGGAATGCACTGACCACCAGGGGGCAGCTCCTGCGTTGAACATCTGCCCCTTCATGGTCAGTGTGCATCAGAGCGAATTGTCATTCTGCCGTTCGGTCTATTTGCATATTAGGGTTTTATTATATAGGATAACTTGCATATAACATTGTGTATGTTTAAGTTGTAATGTAATGATTAGATACATGTATATGTTGTGAAATGATTACCAAAATAATAACAGTAGTTAATACATCCATTACCTCAGACAGTTCCCTTTTTTTTAAAAAATATATTTTATTGATTTTTTACAGAGAGGAAGGGAGAGAGATAGAGAGTTAGAAACATCGATGAGAGAGAAACATCGATCAGCTGCCTCCTGCACATCTCCTACTGGGGATGTGCCCGCAACCCAGGTACATGCCCTTGACCGGAATCGAACCTGGGACCTTTCAGTCTGCAGGCCGACGCTCTATCCACTGAGCCAAACTGGTTTCGGCGACAGTTCCCATTTTTGTGGGTGGCGAGAACATTTAAGATCTAGTCCAGGGGTGGGCAAACTTTTTGACTCGAGGGCCACAATGGGTTCTTAAACTGGACCGGAGGGCCGGAACAAAAGCATGGATGGAGTGTTTGTGTGAACTAATATAAATTCAAAGTAAACATCATTACATAAAAAGGTACGGTCTTTTTTTTTTTAGTTTTATTCATTTCAAACTGGCCGGATCCGGCCCGCGGGCCGTAGTTTGCCCACGGCTGATCTAGTCTCTTAGCAATTCAAGTATTTCATAGTTTTGTTAACTGTAGTCACCAGAAAATAAGTTAGTAATAACATGAAGTCCTTTTCATAGCTGCACTTCCCCAAGAGTTAGTGCAAGCAGCGTAGGTTGATGCTACAAGCCAGCAGTGTATTAAACCTATGCAATGAGCTTGCTGATGGGAAAATGCCTTTGCTTGTTCCCAAGCCTGGGAGTTTTTTTCTGGGGCTCCACTGCCACTCCTCACATTAATGGACTCTGTCTCTTCCTGGATCTCCTTCTCCTTTACTAGTCTGCCACTGCTCTCTCTCTAACTCTTTTTTTTAAATGTGTTTTTTTCTCATCTAGGATTGGTCAAAGCTCTCTTACAGCCCCCTGCAGAAAAGGTGGAGCGGTATGAAACTCCCTGAGCAATGAGAGTGTCAGTGTGAAGGAGTGTCTGAGAATGAGACGGAGGGAAGGTTTTTATTTGGCTTTGAAGGCTGGAGTGTTAGTCACTGGATGGTGGTAAGGCAGACATTAGGAATAAAGATCTTCTAACTAAGAGACTTGCTGGAACAGCCAGTGGTGTTGTTTTTGGAACTTGTGTGTCCTCATAGGGTAACTCTGAAATCAGTTTGTTTTTGATCTTATACTGGAACACAGGGGTCTGAAGAAGCTGGTATTAAACAATGTTAAGCTTTTGACTCTCTACTCCAAGCTATTCCAAGGTCTGTTTTGTAAATCCAAAAATGCTTTTAGGGACTTTCTAAAACCAAGATCACCTCCCTTTGTTTCTTTTTTCTTTTTTGGCCAAAAAGAATTATAAATTTTATTTTGAATAGTTTTAGCAATAATAATTCCAGAGTCAATAATTTCAGTTTTAAAAATATAAAAGATATTCTTACAGTACATTAAATTATCAAAAAACAAGCATTTCTTTAATTTTGCCAATAATATATACATGTAATATACATTGTAATTACAAAATTTTTCAAAATCTGAAGCTGAAGGAAACTTTAACTGGAAGCAGTCCCTTTGTTTCCTCACACTTTACTGGCCTAAAGCATTTCCAGAAGCATTGAAATTATAGCCTTTCCTTAAAGTAATTAAATTCTTAGCATCGGTGTCCCTCTCCTCCAGGCTCTGTTAGGGACATAAAAAGCATGCTGCCCTATTGGAAGGCAGAATTACAAGAGTGAGATTCTTTGGTTTAAAGTCACACAATTAACTTTCTGTGATATTACGAAATGGGTTTTATTCTCTTTATTATTCTCAACAGTCAGTTGAGGAAACTGATGCTTATGGATGGTCAGTAACTTGCCTAAGGTGTGACATAGGGGTATGATATCTTTGATGTTAGAGCTGTGATTTGTTGAGAACTTCCTTGGAGAGGCACACACATGTGAATCCCTGGCACACACTATTCTCTCATTTCTCCTGGCTTTTCAATATTTTTAATAGATAAATCATACCATGGATTTTTGCCCATGTCTTCTTCAGGGCAAAACTGCAACTAATAATAATTCTGAAGTGTGAAAGTCTTCAGCATAAAATGCTTCCAGGAGTGAACTCTCCTACCTTTTGCCTTGGGGGAAAGAAGTGACCCATAGTTTGTCCT
>NW_005876305.1:0-10232 GCF_000147115.1 Myotis lucifugus | reverse complement strand
CTGGACCCCCTGCTGCTCATCTCTGAGCTGCACAGAGGCACCTGCAAAGCTGCGGGAAAGCCATCCCCCCAGCGCCACCCATTTCCACCGCGGAAGTGGTCAGTCAGGTGTCTTCTGGGGAATGCATGTGCACACACACACACACACACACACTCATGCACGCACGGGCACCATACATACATGTACATGTATGCACACAAGGCACCGTACACGTGTACACACACAAACAGACATGCACAAACTCATTCATGCACACACAGGCACCATACATGCATGCACATGTGTGCACACACACTCACACACCCTGGCTCTGGGGGCCTCGTGTGTAACAGGAAGAAGGAAATGTGAATGAACCCTTCTCACTCAAGGAACTCACCTGCGGGGCGGCCCCAGCCTGGCTTCCTCCTCCGGCCGCGCACAAGGGGCCCATTCTGGCCGCGGCTCTGGGGCTCGGCTGACCCCTCGCACTTTTGTTCCTCTGGTTTGGCGAGAGCTGCGGCTCGTCACTGCCCTGCGTCCTCAGAGCCCCTTCCTTTGTTCCAGTTTCCTGGGATTTGAGTATTTGTTGTTGTTTCAACACCACTCGTCACGGCCACGGCAAGGCTGGCAGGGCTGCAGGTGAGCGAAGCGGTGGGTCTGACGGCTTCCCGAGCCCCATGTGGCCCCGCTCTCCAGGGGGGGCCCGGGGCAGCTTCCCGGTCCCCAGCCACACCTGCCACCTGAGTGCACAGGGCACAGCCGGCTCTCAGCTGGGGGGGGGGGGGCGCGACCTGTGACCCCTTTTTAATTTATTTTTGTTTTTTAAAATATATTTTTATTGATCTCAGAGAGGAAGAGAGAGAAACATCAATGATGAGAGGGAATCATGGATCGGCAGCCTCCTGCACGCACTACATTGGGGGTAGAGCCCGCAGCCCGGGCATGTGCCCTGACAGGGAATGAACCCTGACCTCTGGTTCCTAGGTCGATGCTCGACCACTGAGCCATGCACGCCGGGCTATTTTTAGTTTTACTAAAGAAATGGTGGCAGCCTGTGTGAGTCCCTTCTCCCTGTTGCTCTTTGTTAACAGTAACATGTATGGGGGACATCCTATATAATAAAGAGGTAATATGCAAATTGACAGTCACACTCTCGCACAAATGGCTGCCCCATGTGGTCACAAGATGGCCAGCAGGGGAGGGCAGTTGTTGGAGACAAGGCCTGCAGGAGAGGGCAGTTGGGGGCAATTAGGCCTGCAGGGGAGGAAAGTTGGGGGCGATTAGGCAGGCGGGGGAATAGTTAGGTATTGATCAGGATGGCAGGGGAGTGGTTAGGGGGTGATCAGGCAGGCAGGCAGGCTGGTGAACGGTTGGGAGCTAGCAGTCCCAGATTGTGAGAGGGATGTCCGACTGCCAGTTTAGGCCCGATCCCACAGGGAACGAGGACGGGTCAGTCATGGGAAGGCGTTCCCGGTCCGAGCTGGGCTGTCCACGGCGGCTCAGGGTCTGCTGGCGGGACCCTCGTGCCTCGTGCTCACTCAGGCCTTGTTCCCGTCCGGTCTCCCCACTCCTGGGTGCGGTGACTCCTGTAGGGGTGACTGTCTCAGGGAAACTGCTCCTGCCGTCGGATTTGGGTGATTTCTGCAGGTTCCCACGGCAAGTGGTGTTAATACCTCCAAGGGGGGAGGGGAGATATCTGTAATACTATCAACAATAAAAAATACTTTAAACAATTAAACAAATAAATACAATAACAAAAAAAACACCCAATAATTTGCCTCCATAAAAAAATAATATGAATAAATAGCCCAGCTGGCGTGACTCAGTGGTTGAGCGTCAACCTATGAACCAGGAGGTCATGGTTGGATTCCCGGTCAGGGCACAGGCCAAGGTTGTGGGCTCGATCCCCAGTGTGGGGTGTGCAGGAGGCAGCTGATCCGTGATTCTCTCTCATCATGGATGTTTCTCTCTCCCCCTCTCCCTTCCGCTCTGACATCAATATATTTAAAAGTAGTGTTTACAAAAACCCCAGGAGGAGGGCTGTGCACAAGGCAGGGGGAGGTCAGGGCTGGTTTTGCGGGTTTGCGAGGTCCGTCCCAGCCCCGTGACCGCCAAGAGCAGGATCCGAAACCCCGTGAGATGTCAGGTGGCCCGGCCGGAGCCCTGGTCCTCGGCCCTGTGCCGTGGGAATAGTGTGAGGTCCAGACGCCGGGGCTGCTGCTCGCCTGGCCACAGCCTCTGCCTCCGTGGACTCGCCGGCCTCCTCCCGCCCCATCTGAGTGAATGTCACCCTCGCTCTCCCAGGCCAGGGGTCAGATCGCTGCCCTGCCAGGCCCGCCCGGCCCAGAGAGGGGCCTTCCCTTTGGCACCGGGGCTGTTTGCCCAGCAGTCCACATCCTGCTCGGGCCGGGCCGCCTTCCCACAAGTTCACTGAGTCCTCGGGCGCGAAGATGGGGCCCCGCGGGCCGCGCGCCAGGAGGAAGTTGGAAGCGGGTCCCTCAGGTCCGCGCGGCGGCAGGTGGGGAGCAGCCAGATGATCTGAGCGGCATCGATCACACACGCCCTCGTTGTCCCACAGCTCAGCCGGGACCGTTAGCGCTCCTCCCTGTTGATTTATGGCATCAATAGGAAGGTCATGCCCTGGACACGCCTCCTGGTGGCTGGAACCCATAAATATCGAGGCGTCCGTGTTCCCAACAGAGCCGTCACCATGCGGCTCCCCAGGATCACCCTGGGAATGTGTCTGCTGCTGGGCCGCGTCCTCCACGCAGGTACTGTCTCCTCTACGTCTGCTCAGCTCACGGGCAAACCCCACTCGCGGGGATTCGGGAAGGAAGCGCTTTTCTGGTTGTTTCTGCCTGAGAAAGGCCAGGGTCGTGGTTAGACGAGGCCGGGGGCCGCTGGTCTCAGAAAGGCTCCTGCAGCGAGGAAGGGGCGCCAGGCTTCCGCGTGGCCGTGGGGTGAGCCCCGACAATGGGCGGGAAGCCGCCCCTGCATGGCCCTCAGCGGCGCTCGGCTGGCGGCTCTGGCTCGGTCACTCCTGTCGCCCAGGGCGCCGGCCAGGCCGCGGGCTCAGGCGGGACAGCGAGGGTCCCGCATGTGTGCCTGTCGCTCCTGCCTCAGGGGTGGTGGGAAGCATGTACTCGGCTCGGCTCCCTGTTCTTAGAGGGTCAATCGGAACACGTGCCTACAGGGTCAGGGCGAATCGGAGGGACTGTCCCCGCTCAGTGCTGCCTGTCGTTCCTCTCTCTCTCTCTCTCTCTCTCTCTCTCTGAATCCATTCTCTCTCCCTCCTTCCTTTTCTCTCTCTCCCCTCCCTCTGTTTCTCCCTTTTTTCCTTCCTTCTCTTTCCTCCTTCGTTCTCTTCCTTCCATCCTTCTTCTCCCCCCAAACACACACACCTTCTCTGATGTCCCTTTTGCTAATTCATGAATGTCAGAGGACAGGGCAAAACACCCTGGTTTCCAGAGACCTTCTAGCCTTCGCTCCTGCCCCAGGCCTCCAGGGAAGCTCTGAAGATGAAGTTCCCGGGAAATGGCTTTCATGAAAGCAGCGCCCAGACCACGCCCTCGGGCCTGGTGGGGAGCAGGCGTGTGGGGATGTGTGTGCACCGCATGGGGCCACCAGCAGACCAGCTGGGGACACCCTCCTTTCCTTCTTTTTTTAATAGAATATTTTTATTTATTTCAGAGAGGAAGGGAGAGGGAGAGAGAGAGAAACATCAATAATGAGAGAGAATCATGGATTGGCTGCCTTCTGCATGCCCCTCTCTGGGGATGGGGCCCGCCACCCGGGCATGTGCCCTGATCAGGAATTGAACCCTGGACCCTTCAGCCCACAGGCCGACGCTCTACCCACGGAGCCACACCAGCCAGGGCCAAACCATCTTCTAAAGTGAAAGAACGGGAGGCTGAGTAGGTTTGTTGACTTTTGCAAAGTCACACAGGAAGGCAAAACCCAGATGAGAACGCGGCTCAAATTTCGTTCCGTCCTCGGTTCCCCTCAGCGGAGACCTGACGTTCTGTTTCTGCTTCTTCCCCTCCAGCCTCTGTCGCGGAGGCTGCTGCCACCACAGTCCTCAGGATTCCTCCTGCGACAGGTAAGAGGAATGTTCCCTGGAGCCCGTCCTGCGGGCACGATACCGAGTGTGCCCTGGGGCTGCCTCTTCCTCGGGAGAACTCAGGGCAGGGGTGAGGGATGTGGAAGCACGTGGTGCCCGGGGAGGCCTCTGGGGACACAGGGGCGCGGCTGGGACGGGAGGTCCTACACTGTCCTCGTGCCAGGGGGTTGGGAAGAGCCCGTCAAGGCCGGGTCAGCCGCTCACCCGCCGCTCCCAGTCACGCCTCATCCATGTTCGAGGGCAGGAATCGCTGTCCCTTTTCTTTTCTCATTTAAAAAATATATTTTTATTGGTTTCAGAGAGGAAGGGAGAGGGAGAGAGAAACATCAGTGATGAGAGAGAATCATGGATCGGCTGCCTCCTGCACGCCCCACACTGGGGATCGAGCCCACAACCCGGGCCTGTGCCCTTGACTGGAATCGAACCCGGGACCCTGCAGTCCGCAGGCCAGTGCTCTATCCACTGAGCCAAACTGGCCAGGGCTGGGGGTGCATGTTGAGAAACGGCCCCTCCTCCTGGGGGTGGGGGGCTACCCTCTCAGGAATATTGGGGGGTAGACACGTGCCGTCTGAGGGTGTCTGAGCCGCAGGGCTGGGCACTTGGTACTCGAGTCCCGTGTTGTGAATGAGGGCGGGAGTCGGCGGGTTCTGTGGTGGATTCTGTGGAAGGAAGCGCAGGAGGAGAGGGTGGTGATGGGACAAGGGCCCCTGTGGCGTCCGGGCATCAATCCAGGGGCAGAGGGTGAGTTCCGCCTCACAAGGAAGGGGCGTAGCCTTGCTGCAGGGGTGGCATAGGGAGGCCCCAGCACTGACCTGTTCCCTCTGCTCTGCGGCTTCTCTGCTTTCCACGGAGGAGACCCTGACAGCAACCACGGAAGGTAATGCTTGTCACGTGGGATCCCTGTGGGCCCCCCCACCACCGCACCCTGACAGGGGAGAGGTGCAGAAGTGAGAGATGTGGTGCTCAGCGCCCAGGGCCTCTGAGCAAGGCCTCGGACTGCAGGGTGTCCTGGCCACAGGCTGTGCCCCTCCCCGGAACTCCAAGTTGGGGCTCGGTGACCCACCCTCAGCGGGTCCTGCCGCCCAGGCCCAGGGCCCCCCCCTCCCGTGGCCCCCCCAAGCCACACTGGCCCCTGGCCAGGCTCAGGCTCTGGGATTCGGGCTGCGGGGCCCAGCGAGGCAGGTGCACACTTTTGAGCAGCATCCTGGCCTGTGCCCTCCCTGAGCCCACATCAGGGCACCTCAGAGCCATCTCGGCACAAAAGGACCTTGGTCCTCCCGCCCGTGGGGCAGAGTCCGTGCCCCCCTGGGATGCCGCCTCCAGCGACAGAGCTGGGGTGCAGGCCACACAGGCCGGGTGCCGGCAGCCTGGGCTTCGGGAAGGAAAGTCACCGCCCTTTCTCCCTGGGAAACGCTGGCCCCGAGACAGGAGAAGGACAGGCTCCAGGCCAAGGCCCCGGCCAGGACCCAGCAGGGACCAGGGACCCGGGCATTTCTCTTTCTCGGGTCCCGGGTTCCCATCCCCGAGGCCACGGCGTCAGGCCCGGCTGGACCTGCTCTGTCCAGTCCCGCTGGTTAGGGACAGAGATGTCGCTGGAGCCGAGGCAGAGCCTGGCTTCATCCTCTGTGAACGTGTCCCCTCCCCGGACTCTCAGGGGCAGCGGCGGGAGGAGGAGGACCCCTGGCCCTCGGAGGCGGTTCCCCCGAGACCCTGCCCCGTGTTAGGAATGTCCTGGGCCTGACAAAGCCCGGGCTCCAGCGTCCGGCCAGGCCTGGAGGGAGGGCTCAGGTGTGGGGCCCTCTGCCTCTGACAGGCCTGCAGACAGGACTCCCTCAGACCTGCCAGGCCCTCCCGAGGGGAGAGGGGGCTCACACCTCGAGATCGAAAGGGCCCTCGTGCTGCAGCCCAGGAGAGACTCAGAGGACGCGGGGCTCTGGGTGCAGTGGTTTGAGCAGCTGCCAGGTCATCCTCTCTCCACGCCCAGCACCAGGCCGGCTCTTGCTGGGGCCGTGGGCAAGCCCAGGGCTCCTTGAGGCAACTCGACAACCACAGGCTTCAAGCCAGCCTCGCACTGACCAGGGAAACATTAGAAGCATTTCCAGGGAAGTGAAAGCAAAACCAGTCCGCCGTTCAGCCCCCCCTCACACACACACACACACACACACACACACACACACTATTCCACACGGTGCTAAGGATGGAGCCAGTGCACTGAGACGGGAGGACTCGCTGAGCAGTGCCGCGATGTGAAGGTTTCTTCTGTACCCATTTCCTGGCGCCGGCGTGGGTCCCATGTGGAGGGCCCAATGCAAGCTCGGCAGGTGGATGGGAGACACCCCTTCCCCTGAAGAGCCTTGAAATACATTTTTATTGATTTCAGACAGGGAGGGAGTGGGAGGGAGAGAAACATCCATGAGGAGAGGGAATCATGGACCGGCTGCCTCCTGCTCGCCCCACACTGGGGATCGAGCCCCCAACCCGGGCTGTGCCCTTGACCAGAACCCGGGACCCTTCAGCCCACGGGCCAGCGCTCTACCCACAGAGCCACACCAGTCAGGTCCAAACCGCCTTCTAAAGTGAAAGAACGGGAGGCTGAGTAGGTTTGTTGACTTTTGCAAAGTCACACAGGAAGGCAAAACCCAGATGAGAAAGCGGCTGAAGTTTCGTCCGTCCTCGGTTCCCCTCAGCGGAGACCTGACATTCTGTTTCTGCTTCTTCCCCTCCAGAACCTGTCGCGGAGGCTGCCACCGCCACAGTCCTCAGGACCACAGTCCTCAGGATTCCTCCCGGGACAGGTAAGAGGAATGTTCCCTGGAGCCCGCCCTGCGGGCACGATACCGAGTGTGCCCTGGGGCTGCCTCTTCCTCAGGAGAACTCAGGGCGGGGGTGAGGGGATGTCTGGGTCAGAGCACAGGGAGGCCCCTCTGTGGGCACGACCTTACTGACCCCACCAGCCCCGCCCCACAGACCTGGGACGCCAGGAGGCACCTGTGCACCAAGCTCCAAGCCACGAGGGAGCCCCACGGATGTACCGAGCCCCTCCCGGTCTCCAGGTGGCACAGGGGGCCCTGAGCCTGGGGGAGTGACGGGCGCCACGCCCCAGGGATCGCGGTGCTGCCCAGGGGCTGCCGAGAGGAGGGGCAGGTGGCCCCACAGCCTCTCCAGGGAGCACCCCGAGGGCATTTCTCCCTGGAAGTCCTAGCAGCTTGGGTGGGAGAGCAGCCACTGCCCTTTCCCCACGACTCCCTCCGAGGACACACATGAGGAGTCTGGCGGGTGGAGGGGCTCTCGGGACGGACTGGGACGCACCCCAAAGGGCCTAAAACATGACACGTAAGAGGAACATGTCGAAGGAGGGCGGGTCGTGCTCCTAGGGAACCACAACAAGAAGCCCCGAGCAGGGCAGGGTGGCCGCCTACTCACCGCCATGGACGGTCACGGGGCGCGTCCTTCAACCTGGAAGGATAGCAGGTCCCTGCTCAGGCCCCGGCTGCTGTCCCGGGAGGGGCTGCTGTCCTCCCAGCCTGGCAGAGGCCCTGGCACCTTCTCAGGCTTTGCCTGAGGTCACCCAGGCCCACGGAGGAGCCAGCGAGCTGCCCAGTGGGAGGACCTGCCGGAGCCATGCAGCTCCGGCCTGGGGGCCTGTGTGGGTCAGGGGGGCGCTCCTGCTCACCGTCCTCCGCGTGGTCACGGGCAGCAGGACCTGTGGTTGCGCCAGGTCCTCGACCACGTCCACTGACTTTTCTGACGAAGATGCAGAGTCAGGGCCGCCCCACAGTCTTGCCAGCGAGTACCTGGCTCAGGAAGGGACACGCCGGGTGGGTAATGCAGGCGCACAGGCCACACTAGAGATGAGGAGGGGGAGGCTCGTCTCCAGTGGGACCATCCTTGCCGATGTCCCAGCTGAGCAGGAGGCTGGTGCACACACAGAGCAAGTAGCAGGACGGGCATGGGGAGCGGTCATGGTTCCCACACAAGATTTAGGAAAGTCTCCTTCCGGAGATGCCTCACCAGAGGCCTCTTTGTTGTCTCTTCCGGACACATGGCCAGCTCATGCCACCGCTGCCTCACCGAGACAAAATGTACATCATCCTATCACCCTCCCCAGGGCCCCTCTCTGCCTCTGAATCGCGCCTGGGATGGAACGTGACAGAAAGAGGCTCCACATGGGCCAGCCTCATCCTTGTCCCTGTAGGGCGGTGGGGCCAGAGGAGGGTCTCTGGCAAGGTCCTTGTTAGACCTGGTTGGCTGATGACTTGTCTCCAGAATGCTTCTGGGAGGAGGCTCAGCCCAGGCCCTCCCCCGTTGCTCAGTGTCAGCCCTGGAGGCCTCCTGGAACCTGCTGAGAGCCATGTGCAGACTCAGCCTCAGGGAATGAGAGTGCCCGTCCTCTCCTGTCTGGCAGACGTGGTCCCATCACCTCTGAGGGCTTTTCCTCAAGTGAGGCAGGACCATGGAGTAGAAATAAGTGGCCAAGGGGGCCATGGTCTTGGCCTGTCCCCGGTGCTGTGGAACTATACCCTGTGTGGCCCTGGTGGATACAGGGGGCAGTCCTCACCCCATGGGCAATCCTGGAGCTCCCTACCTAGGAGCACCCTTAGACCTAGCAGGACAGGACTTTCCGATCCTTTCCCTGTGATGGAGATGAACCCCTGGGGTGTCCAAAGATGACCGCCTGCCCTTGGGCATGGCCATGAGGGAGGCCCTGGGTCTGAAACTGTCTCAGGCCTGGAGCTCAGCACAGACAGTGAGGAGGTGTCCTTGTGCGTCCTCTAGGGTTAAGGACCAATTCGGGTTTGGCCCTGAGGCTGGTGAACGGCGGTGACCCATGTCAGGGCCGTGTGGAGGTCCTCTACCAAGGCTCCTGGGGCACCGTGTGTGACGACGGGTGGGACATCAACAATGCCAACGTGGTGTGCAGGCAGCTGGGCTGTGGCGAGGCCAAGTCTGCCCAAGGAAGTGCCTGGTTCGGAAAGGGCTCAGGCCGGATCGTTCTGGATGACGTGGGCTGCTCAGGGCACGAGTCCTACCTGTGGAACTGCCCGCACAGGGGCTGGAACTCACACAACTGCAACCATGGAGAGGACGCCGGTGTCATCTGCTCAGGTGGGCCCCCCAAGTCTGTTCTCCTTCATGGGTGGTGTTTTCTCAGCGAGTGTGTCCCTCAATCTGTTTCTTGTCAAAGTCTTTCTTTATTTCTTGTTCCCTTGAAGAGTCCTAGTTCTCTGCCTAGTTCAGTATTAGTCTGTGTCCTGGTGCCAGGTGTAAGCAGGTGAATGAGGACCCAAATGAGTGTAAGGATCACACCTTCTGCCGACGGACACATGCCAGCGGCACAGGCAGTGTTGTCAGTTGCCTGGGAGGGGGCCCGGGGTAGAGGTGCGTTGACCCTCACAGGGCTGGCCTGCATTTGGGGCTCAGGAGTCCTTGCCTGTCAGTCTCTCCAGGGAAATTGGATGCAATCTCTGCACCAGGTCTGCTCTGCGAGGGCAGCGGGCCCTCTGAGACCCACCGGGCTATGCCTTGTAGTTGCCTATGGTCAGTCCTGAACCGCACACGTGGCATAGGAACCTGAGTAGACTCCTCACTGTTGGCCCCTCCATGGCTCTTAAAAGCTGTGTGGTAGATAGTTTCCTCGTGTCAACTCTGTGCCTCCATCTAGACACAGATGGAATCACCTGGACCTCAGCACCAATGACCTGGGTCTTCCTGGGCCCTGGCGGGGAGTGTCCCTCCTGGGTTAGATGGCAAAGGCCCCGCCTTCCAAGGCAGGGGACCAGCATGACTGAGCGTCCACCTGCTCAGTGTTTGCCACGATGCCTCTTGCTGTGCCCCCTTCGGTGCCAGGTATCTATCCAACGCCCTCTCACAGCTGCCTGGCCCTGTCCACCACCATGCCCACTGAGTCCTACCTCCTCTGACGCTCCCTCCCTACTCACCCCACAGCCCACCAGGAGCTCCTGGAGGGCACTGTGCCACTATCTGCCTCCCAATCCACTCCCTGATGTGTAGATGGTACAGTTGTGCCCACAACACATTGACCCTCTGTCTGGCTCAGAGGGATAAGGGCATTCTGACTGCAGTGCTTACCCACTCAGTGACAGGGGACACTCTGTCCTGGGGACATTCTGCT
>NW_005876304.1:0-10237 GCF_000147115.1 Myotis lucifugus | reverse complement strand
TCAGAGACACAATAGCCTTCACATCAGACACCGACTCATCCTCAAAGTCTCTTTCAGCAACACACTCAGGCCACAGTTTCTTCCAGGCTGATTGCATGGTCCTGGAAAACACTTCCCCCCATGCTTTGTCTATGAGCCTCAAGCCAGTGAGGATATTAAACTGTTCCTTCCAACCCTTGCCAGTTTTGCTCAGTGGATAGAGCATCGGCCTGGGGACTGAAGGGTCCCAGGTTCAATTCCTGGTCAGGGTACATGCACAGGTTGTGGGCTCAATCCCCAGTAGGGGGCATGCAGGAGGCAGCCAATCAATGATTCTCATCATCAATGTTTCTATCTTTCTCTCCTTCTCCTTTCCTCTTTGAAATCAAAATATACTTAAAATAAATAAATAAAATGTTCCTTCCAGAACTCTCTCTGAGGGTTAAATTAGGATCAGAGGTCACCTCAAAACACCTGTGAAATAGTGTCTCTGTGTAGAGTTTCTTAAAGTTAGAAATGACCTGCTGGTCCATGGGCTGGAAGAGAGGAGTGGCGTTAGGTGGCAAGAACCTGACAGTGATGAAGCTGTACTCCTCCGCCAACTCGGTCTCCAAGCCCGGGGGGTGGGCAGGAGCCTTGTCCATCCCAAGTGCTCTGAGTGGCGACTGTTCTTCCCAGAGGTATTTCTTCACGCCTGGGCAAACACTTCGTGAATCCACTCAATAAAAAATTTCCTGGTTACCCAAGCTTTGCTCTAAGTCTTCCACATCACATGCACCTTGTTTCTCATGACATTATTTTTCTCAAAAACTCGTGAGTTTCCAGAATGGTAGACGAGTAGAGGCTTCATTCTGAAGTCCCCACTCGCATTCCACACAACAGTAACATCAGCCTGCCCCTCACTGGCTTGTGTCCTGGCAATGACTTCTCCTCCCGGGTGATGGAGGTCCTCGTTGGCATTTTCTTCCAGAAGAGGCCTGTCTCATCACAACTGAACACTTGTTGGGGAACAAATCCTTCAGCCTCTCTATTTTCTTGAAATGTTGTCATGAAATTATCAGCAGCTACTTTGGTAGGACTGGCAGCCTCCCCTGCCTCACTACTCTATGAATGCCGCCTCTTTTCTTACATTTATCAAGCCACCTCCTACTGGGCTTAAACAAATCTCTTTCAGCGTTCATCCCAGGGTGTCTTTTAGGAGGCCAGTATGCAGCATCTTCTACTTTTCACATATCATTGCCTCCAAAATGCTATCACCTGCTAACTGCATTTTGTTTATCCAAATCAACAACAATTTTTCTACCTCTTCACTTGCCAGTGATGTTGTTTTGTAAGCATTTTCACACCCTTAGCAACATCATTGCTCTTGATGGCCTCTTTATGTTTTAAAATTATGTTGTTGTTTTTTTCTGTTTCAGTTTTTTAAAGACATAGTGAATTTTTTTATATTAAATCTTTATTGTTCAGATTACATTTGTTCCTCTTTTTTTCCCCCCCATAACTCCTCTCCTCCCAGTTCCTGCCCCACCCTCCACCCTCACTCCCCACCCACTGTCCTCGTCCATAGGTGCACGATTTTTGCCCAGTCTCTTCCCGCATCTCCCATTCCCCTTTCCCCCCCAAGAATAGTCAGTCCATTCCCTTTCTATGTCCCTGATTCATTATAATCACCAGTTCATTCTGTACATCAGGTTATTTATTCACTTGATTATCTTTACCTTTTTCTTCTTCTTTTTCTTCTTAAAGGATACCTTTCAGCATTTCATATAATACTGGTTTGGTGGTGATGAACTCCTTTAGCTTTTCCTTATCTGTGAAGCTCTTTATCTGACCTTCAATTCTGAATGATAGCTTTGCTGGATAAAGTAATCTTGGTTGTAGGTTCTTGGCATTCATCACTTTGAATATTTCTTGCCACTCCCTTCTGGCCTGCAAAGTTTCTGTTGAGAAATCAGCTGACAGTCGTATGGGTATTCCCTTGTAGGTAACTGAGTTTCTTCTCTTGCTGCTTTTAAGATTCTCTCTTTGTCTTTTGCTCTTGGCATTTTAATTATGATGTGTCTTGGTGTGGTCCTTTTGGATTCCTTTTGTTTGGGGTTCTCTGCGCTTCCTGGACCTGTAAGTCTATTTCTTTCACCAGGTGGGGGAAGTTTTCTGTCATTATTTCTTCAAATAGGTTTTCAATATCTTGCTGTCTCTCATCTTCTGGTACCCTCATGATTCTGATGTTGGTGCGTTTGAAGCTGTCCCAGAGGCTCCTTACACTATCTTCGTATTTTCGGATTCTTTTTTCATTTTGCTTTTCCAGTTGGGTGTTTCTCGGTTCTTCGCATTTCAAATCTTTGACTTGATTCTTGCGCTCCTCTGGTCTGCTGTTGGGAGTCTGTATAATATTCTTTATTTCAGTCAGTGTATGCTTACTTTCTAGTTGGTCCTTTATCACACCATCGAGGGTCTCATTAGATTTCCTGTACATCTCATCAAGTTTATCGACATACTCTAGAAGCCTCTTGAGAGACCTCAAAAGTGTGGTTCTGAACTCAATATCCTCCCTTGATAGTTTTGTCCTGTTTCATGTCTCCGCATTTTTTACCCTTTCTTGGTGCACCCCCTAGTGGTCTTTGTGTGCAGTCTTGTTGTAGTTAAGCCTTGATTGTTGTAGTTAATACTAGAGGGATTTTACCTCCAGGCCGACTGGCTGTGAGAATCAGCTGTGTTTGCACTGGGAGAACTTGTGTCCTCTAGGGAGGTGCTAATCTAGCCTTTGCCTGAGGCTATCCGGCAAATGGCTCTGTGCAGGGCTTGGGCAGGGCAGGTCCCACGGGATCAACAGGGCGGAGGAGGGAGCAGTTATGGTTGCTCTCAGTCCGTCCCCAGGGGCTCTGCCTCTCTGTCCCAGCAACTGCTGCAAACCTCGGAGGGACCGAAGCCAGACAGTCCCGCTTCTCCCGTTTGAGTCTGGGTCCCTAGAGACTCCCCCGGATCTGGAGCTCAGAGTCTGAGGCTCCCTCCGGATTGAAACAGACAACCTCGCCCTCAGCCACCAGCCCGCGCCGCGCGCACTCCGCACCTTAGTATTTTACTTCAGCACTGCGCCTCCTCTGATTCTCGGTTCCTCCTAGTTGTAGAACTTCCACTCAGCCAGCCTTCCTGTGATTCTGGATGATGTCCGTTCTGTCTTTTAGTTGTATTTTTGAAGTGGTTGTTCGAGGCAGCAAACTCCGGCGTTAACCTATGCCGCCATCTTGGTTTCTCCCATTTTTTAAAAAATCACAGGTGTTCTTCTAAGTGGGACTTTGGACTCACTCACATGCCATGAGACTGGGACTCAGGGGTGGGTGGTGGGATGGGTCTCCAAGCCATCGACCAAGGATAGCTGGCCGCCACCAGCAGCTGGGGTGAACCTCGACCGATTTTCTCTTGCAGCCCCAGAAGGAGCCCACCCTGCCCGCACTTTGATTTCTGGGGATGAGTATTTCACAGGCTGAGGTGGGAGCCCTGGAGGCTGGACGAGCTTCCGTGTGGAGAGCTCTGGTCACTGCCCACCTGCCTGGACCACAGTCTCCTAAGCTCCTGGAGACAAGTGCTGGAGGGGAAGGGACTCCCAGCCAATGTCCCCAGTCTGGGGGTTTGGAGCAGGAATGGGGGTATTTGGGGCACTGGCCTGCCCACATCCCTGGCTACCTCCCACCTTGCCGACTGGTGGGCCATGGCTGACTTCTGCCCGGGGGCCTGGGGACCAGTGTGCAGGGCTGTGCAACGGAGAGGCAAGAGCACACACACTGTCCTTGGTGAGGATGGCAGGGCCGGTGCAACACAGGGTCAGGGAGAAAAGCCAGATGGCACGAGGCAGCCCCTAAATTCAGCAGCAAGAAAACAGACCCAGAGAGGGAAATGGCTTTCCACAAACTCATCCACTCAGGGCAGGTCACACCTGGAAGCCTGAGCACAGCCCACTGTTTCCTTCTGTCCCTCATTTCCCGCCCAGCAGAGGGGGAGGCAGAGCTTACTGGGCGGACTGTGCTCTCTCCTCAGTCCACCAGCTCAGGTGGCTGGCGAGGGCTTTGTCTTTGGCCATAAGGAAGAGAAATGAGTGCAGACCAGCCCCACTCAAAGCCCTTGCAGCCACCTAGACCCTTCTCTTGATCTGGGAAAGGGGGTGGTGGGAGGGAACGAGTGAGGCAGGCCAGGGGAACTCAAGGCTGAGGCTATGCAGGGGGTGGCCACCCACCACTTTTCCCTTCGGGCTGTCCACGCTGAGCAGCGTGCCAGCTGGGCTTCCCTTTGGCGATGCAACCAGTCCTTTCCCACCAAAGGGGGGTGGGCAGAGCCCATGGAAGCCCAGTTCTGACCCTGCTCTGGTGACTGCCACCTTCTGCTAGCACCTCCCAGGCTGGAGCAGCCTAGTGCACGTGTCACAGAAGACAGGAGAAGAACCAAGCAACGCTTAGAGAGATGGAGTTACATTTATTATTACACACTGGCCCAGAGAAAAATGTCTCTAGAATTCTGGGCAAAGTCACTTAGAACGTTTCTTGTATTGCTACCTTTTGAGCCTCTTTGTCTCCCAAATATAAGGTTTTCTGCCCCGCTTTGCAAGTTCTTAAAGAGCCCCTATGTGCTGGGTCTTTGAGATCTCAACCAAAGACTTGGCCTGGTGCCAGCACTGATATCTTTGTCTGGGGAAGATGGATTCTTCATTCCCCACTGGTTTTATGTACATAAGTCAAATCATTGACTCTTTTGGGTCATTGTTGGGGAGGGAGTTATATTGAGCCCTGAGGACTATAAGCTTAATGGAATTAATTCTCTGCCAAATAAAGTCAGTGGGCTTGCTTATAAAATAAGGGCCAGGAATAATCTCTAGAGGGTCCAAAGAGTCCTGTACTCTCTATTTTGCCTGGCTGTAGTAAGTCGGGTGTGATGAAGACACTTCAGGATCCCATTGACCTTGATTGCCATGGGGGTGGTCCTTTTCAGGTAGGAGTCAGTCCTTGGGTGGCAAATTTATCTAAACAGAGTCACCAGGTTGGAAGGGATGGACCAGATCAGAAGTTGATACAGGCAGAGCATCTTGGACGTGCTTCTGGACTGCTTTCTGGGGGGACTGTAAAGCCTGTAAGAAGTCGAGTAAAGATTGGTTATGGATTTCAGCTTTTTTAGATTGGGCAGGTCAGGGTCTGAAAAAATCACTAGAATCTGTAGAGGCCCCACTGGTTTAGGCCAGCCTCCCAGGCCACTTTGTCTGTGGCACGGTTCCCTCTTGCTTCTGTGGAGTCCCCTTACCTTGTAAATAGCATTATGTACATGAGCCATTGCAAATGCCTACCTGCTATCAGTATAAATTGTTACTGATTTTTCTTTTGCCCACTCGAGAGCCTGAAACTGGGTGACTCGAGTGGTTGACATCCAGCGCTCCAGTGTGTTCTGGGGTAAAGCCTCGACTGCATGTGAAGCATTATTTCCTACCCTATGGTTAACTTATTTGCTTTTTTGATAAGCATAGCTGTGGCTGCTACGGCCTGGAGGCAAGTAGGTCACCCAAATGTAAAGAGGTCAAGTCTTTTGGACAAATAGGCTACTGGTCTTTTCTAGGGGCTGAGACTTTGTGTGAGTACCTCTTTGGCTATGCCCCTTGTCTTACATACCTAGAGGTGGAAATACTTATTTATATCTGGTAGTTCTAGTTGGCCTATTGTCCTTGCTCTCCTCATGTCTGTCTAACTTCTCAATATATTACCTCAAGGATCCTGGCACTGAATTCTTTTAGAGAAAATGGACGTTGAATTTCTTCTGTAATTACTTCGTGCTCAGGCGGGTCAGAGGTTCTCTCAGAGTCAAGGGATCCTTGCTGTTTGTCAGAGGGATGATGAGGCCTGGGCACAGGAGGAGGTGGGCTTGTGACCTGGCAGAGACAAACTGTAACAGATGGTCCAGTGGAAGGAAAAGAAAACATTTTAGTTTTAATAACCTCTATAGAAATATAATTTTTATCCTTAAAATTACCTCTATGTTTATCAAAAGAGCCAAATCAAGACCAATTTTTCTATTGTATTTAATTTGGCCTACTTGTTTACACAAACACGACAATAATGGTAAGTGACTACCTTAGCCAGAATTTCACGATTGAATCTTAGTGTGCCCCATAGGGCCAGGAAGCCAAGTCATCCAGCTGCTTATTAGCTAAGTGGGCTGATTTCCTCCGTGATAGAGAGGAAATATCTCTGAGAAAAATAACCCAGCAGCACGGCTTAAGACTTTTGCAGATTATCAGGGGTTCAGCCTTTAATAAATCAAATGTTTAGCCAGATGAACCAACAAAAATGTAGAATTAATCAAAGTAGCTTTCGCTTTTACACAGGCTTTCACACTTATATTTATACACCAGACAATCTGAGCTTTTTACTTTACCAGATATTTACTCAGAGTTTATACAGTCCATCTGATTCCTCATTAATTGCCTGAGGAAGCTGTATGGCTTCCGGGGAGGTGACCAAGCTCCCCCTTCCACTCACTTGGAGTGGGCCTGATTGATAGGGGTCCCTACCAAACCGATTCTGTCGACAGGTCCAGAGTGTCTGTCCACTCTCTCCAGATGCTGTCCAGGTCCTGGACTGAGGTCTGGGAATGCCTAGAGTACCCGGGTTTAATTCTGCTCAGATCAGCAGTGTATGTGCCACCCAGAGGCCTGTCTGGGGCCCATGGGCCCCAAACGTGGTCCAATCATCAGAGGTCAAAAGGCCAAACATGGGTTGGTTTTCTCGGTCAGGAAACCAATAATGTTACAAAAGACCGTAGAAGAACCAAGCAATGCTTAGAGAGATGGAGTTACATTTATTAGCACGCGTGGGCCCAGAATTCTAAAGACATTTTTCTCTGGGCCTGCGCATAATAATAAATGTAACTCCATCTCTCTAAGCGTTGCTTGGTTCTTCTCCAGTCTTCTGTAACACAGGCATTTCCTACGTGGAGGCCACCAGGAGAAGAGGAGAGGGAAGGAGGGCATGTGGAAGGTGAGTCAGGGTTCAGACCCAGGCCACCAGACTGTGGCAGGCAGCGTCAGTCTGCAGGATGGCTCAGCAGCCCAGGAGACGCCTCCACCTGCCAACTCCCTGGCCCATGAAGACACCTGGATGCTCAACTTGCCAGAGACACAGCCTGCTGTTTCACATGCCAGTCAGGAGTCATATACCCTGGAAGTTTGACCAGGAAGACCTGCGGTCACTAATAAAACAGGCACCATGTATCACCTGCTTCCCATGTGCCAGGCACCATCCTAGAAACTGCAGGTGCAATTGCAAAAGAACAAAACAAAAACAACCCCCCAACTCATTCAATTCTCAAAGCAATCTTGCAAGGTTGTATTCAAACAACCTTCAACAGGTAAGGCAAGTGAGGCCACAGTCCAGCAGGTCACACATCTAGAGAGTGGCAGGTAGGGGTTGAACCCACAGCTGCCCGGCTCTGCAGCCGTCTTTCACACCACCCGGCCCCTCTCTGCATTCTTCTACATCTTTGATACCATCTTCATGAGTGCACCCTCCCTGGCCACCCAGAGGGCCCCTCTGTGACACCCTCTCCCAGCATCAACACTCAGGGAGTGGAGGCATGGCCAGGGGCACGGTTGTGAATCCCACTTCTTCAGGCCTGCTTGGGGGTGTCAGGTTAGTGGGGTGAGCACACTGGGAAGAGGGAGGGAGGTGGCTCTCAGGAGGGAGCATCAGAACCCACAACCAGCTCCTACAGCGAGGCTGCTTTGGTCTCGCTGAGGCTGAAAAGGACCAGTGACTTCTGGGCACTTGGTGGTGATGCAGATTCTCAGGGAGCCCCACCCCAGAGCCCCTGAGCCAGAAACCCAGGTCCATCCTGTGTCCAGGCAGCCCAGGTGAGCGTGAGAGAGGCCGCAGTCTGAGAAGCATGCATCAGACCATGAACTTGAGGGCAGGGCTTTGGTTTGTCTCCAGCCCCTGGCGCACAGTGCTCTGTAGTCTGAAACAGAAATGATGGGAGGCAGAGACCATGTACATACTGCCTTCAGGACCGCCCACTTGACTAGGCACCTAGCGAGTATGTGACAAAACTTGCCGATGAACTGGTTTACTTTGTTTTTTGGGGGAATGCAGGCATCATGCATGCTGCCTAACACAGAGTACACACTCAATACATATCTACTGAACAAATAGTCTGTATTCCGTGTCACCAGGCTCTACTAATGCAGGCCAGAGAATTCGCTATGTGGCCAGAGAAAGTTCCACTGTGTATGCTTAAGGGGAAGGAGAAAATTACTAAATCCTCCAAGGGTCTCAACTGTCAGGTGGTGACTTCAGCCAGTGCACGGAGGCAACAGGTCAGTAACAGGTGCACGTGCAGCTTCAGGAAAGCTACATGGAGACACGAGGGTTTCCTAATGCCGCTGACATCCACGGGTCAGAGCTGCAGAGCAGCGCTCTGCAAATTCGCGCTGCGGGCCAACTCCAGCTCGCCACCCTTCTTTTGTTTTTGTTAATCCTGACCCAAGAATATTTTTTCATTGATTTTTATAGAAAGTGGAAGGGGTTAAGGCAGGGGCATAGAGAGAGAAACATCAGTGTGAGAGAGACACAATGACTGGTTGCCTCCTGCACATGCCCTGACCAAGACTGGTGGATCGAGCTTGCAACTGAGGCACATGCCCTTGACTGGAATCGAACTTGAGACCCTTCAGTCCACGGGGTGAAGCTCTAACCACTGATCCAAACCGGCTAGGACTTGCCACTCATTTTTGTATGGCCTGTGAGCTAAGCAGTCTTTACATTTTTTAATGATTAAAACAAAATATTTTTAAAGAACAGACTTTTGTGAAAACTCTATAGAATTCAAAGGACAGTGTCCACAAATAAAGTGTCATTGGAGCAAAGCCCTGACCGTTTATTGACAGATGGCCTAGGACCCCCTCCTGCCCAGCGGCAGTGAAGAGTAACTGCACAGAGACTGCACGGCTCAGGCCCTCCACGTTGGCCTTCCTGCGGCTCCCTGCACAGATGGAGAGAACAGCCTCCCAGGTCTGGGTGGGCTGCCAGCACAGTCACTTTCTGGCTAGTGGTTATGTCCCCCATCCAAGCCAGCTCTGCAGCCAGGTGGCGCCAGCCCCACCCTATCCCTCTCCATGACTTTGCTGTCCAGGTCTCCCCTCTGGTCCAGGTCCATCTGAGGGGAGAGAGGAAAGAGCGCTCCCAGGCCTCACATAGCGAAGGGGGGAGCCCGGTCATGCTCCGCCAGGAACTCCTCCAGGGTGATCATCCACCTCTCTGGGGACCCCTGGGGCACCCCAGGCCTGGGGCTGGGCAACACCCCTCTTCTGGATGCTTCCTGGTGGAGAAGCCCATTCTGGGTGACAGGTACTCCTGGAGGCCGAGGGTAGTGTATCCTGGGGTGCTGGCATCGCGAGGTGGGGCAGAGTGCTGCGTCCCTGCTGGGCATCAGGTCCTCACTGCTCTTGGGTTTGTGGTGGAGCCGGTCGGGTCGGAGGAACCTGGTGTCAGGGCGAGGGGACACAGAGGGACACAAGTCAGCCTCTCACTCTCACTCACCTGCCTCCAGTGGGCTCTGTGCTGCCTCCGGCTCAGGGAACACAGGGAGCCCTGCTGGGGAGCCCAGAGCACACTTCTCCCAGGCTGGCACTGGGATGTCAAGGACATGCTGGGATTCTCTAGAAGTTCACAGTGGGGTTTAAAAACAAAATAACGTGGGAGGGAAGTGCAGAGCTTCTGCTAAAGCTGAAATTAGGAACAGCTGTGAGGCAACTCCCTCCTTAGCCCTTGGGACAGTGTAGACAGACCATCTTCTGCACCATTAACAAACTTAAACACTGTAAAGGAATCACACTCACCCGTGTCCTCTGACCACGATGGACCGGAACTCCCAGCCCTGTCCCCATCCGGAAGCTGCAGGAACTCAGGCTCGGAGGATGAGTGGCTCACCCAGGTGCCCAGAGCCGGTCAGTGAGGAGAAGGGATCTGGACCCAAATCCGTGAAAACTCCCAGGCCTGAGCCTGAAACTGCATGATGTGTCCTATGGAGGCAAACCCCTCATGCTGTGAAGAACTTGCTAATTGTCTTCTTTAAATCACACAAATAACACAAAGCCCACAGCCCAGATCCAAGGGCACTGGAAAGTGCCAGAAGGAAAGCCGACTTACCCTTCAGGCCCCGAGGTGAGCTGTCACTGGACGTATTACTATGGCTCTCCGAGCTGCTTGGCCCGGACCCTGAGAGGAAA
>NW_005876303.1:0-10238 GCF_000147115.1 Myotis lucifugus | reverse complement strand
AGTTATGATTTCACTCAGAAGTAGTTGATTTTGATGCATATTAATCACAGGATGCAATAACTATAATTTAAATGTTTATCTTATAATCTTTTTAAAAATTTGTGATATGTTTGTCATTTTAACCATCTGACTGAGTAAAATACAAATAAGAAAAACCTGTAATTATGTCTCTTGGCATGGAGCTTTTATTTGCTTTTTGTTTGCAGGAGTGAATAATATGCATCAAGAATAAAGCTGCTTAGATGATTGGAGGGATGGAGCTGGTGGAAGTGGGAAAGGGAACTAAAGCTTCAGGATGAACTAAATAGGTCAATTTGTAACCTTCTCAGTTGGGACAAGTGAGTTTTCACTGTACATTGTATTTCCTTAATACAAAACACCCTTTGTTACTTCTTACCTAGACTAATTGCTCTCAAATCTGGATTGATTTTCTGAAGAATACCTCTGATCAAGGAAGTCCTTTCTCAAGAAACTTCAATGTTTTCCATTGTATATTGAACAAAGGTAATGAGTAGGATTAGATTAATTGAACTTCTAGACATTTAACATGTCATTAACCTTCAATCAGAACTCTCTAAAGTAGAGATTCTGTATGGAGGAGAAACCGGAGCTTCGGTGAAAGCAAGGGTTTGACAGGGTTGTAGCTGCCTATCAGCAGGACACTCTGTGAAGGCGGCCACTTGTGCATCTTGCTCACATTGTATCTGCACCATCCATTAACTTTCCAGACATATTTGTCGTATGAATGAACTATGCAGTACTGCATTTATATTTGTTTCATTGGCTCATACTCTGTTTAATGAGTTTTATATCCCTACTTAGCAATTATTTACATACTGACTATTTTGTATATATAAAAATTATATAAGCATGATTGGAAACATTTTTTACTATTTTTTCCTAAAGGGCTTCTGAGATCTGGCCCCACTAATGGTTTACTTAAGCTGTACAGATGCAATTTGTTCACCAATATTTTGCTTTAGATCAAGGAGTTTCAAGATATGTTACCTGCAATTGATTTTCTATCTTGGTACATTTAAATTAATATGGGGACTTAAAGACATATATAAGGCAATTGGAATTCAGAATCCTTGCAAATTTTATAGTTTTCTTGTTATTTAATAGTTGTTTTGCCTAAAAATAGTCCAATAACAATTACAGTCACAATTCACATTTATTAAAAAAAACAATTCACATTTATTAAATCTTGAAAAAGTATTCAACTTAGTTCATAAGAACCTAATTACTTTTCTCTTTGTATTCATCTCATCATTTTGCATTACAAGAACATACAAACACACAAATTAGTATAAACAGTTGTACATATGAAAAAACACAAGTGACATTTGCTAAGTATACAAACAAGCTAGGGAAAGAAAAAATAAGTGAATATATCAAAGCACTGCTTTTCATATTTCAACATGCATAGGAGGTGCCCAGGGATATTGTTAAAATGCATATTGTTATTCGTAAGTCTGGAGTGATGGCCTGAGATTCTGCATTCTTAACAAGTTTTCTGATGCTGTTGGTCCTTGGACAACAATTTTTAATAGCCTATTAACTATGACTTTTCACAATGTCATAAACACTAGCAGTTTTGTTTTAGAAGACAGAGAGTTAGCTTGTGAAAGGTTAAAGGGAATTTATCCGGTATATTTATTATAATTGGGAAACAACTAGAGAGCAGAAAGTGAGTCTCTATCATCTATGTTTCTTACTGAATACATAACAAAGCATTATAAAATGTGTGGCTAATCACTCACATATAACCATAAACCTCATCAATGATATCAGTAAACATTTAAATAAATAAATAAATAAATAAGTGTATTTATTTAATTGAATATATTCAGACTACATAAATATTGAAATGTCCTTTGTAATAGTAATCAGGACAAATTTAGTGTAAACAGTGAATTTACAAATTGGGCAGTTTAAAAATAATTGTAGAGGTAAAATAAATTATTGAAGAAAAAATTAAATTTCTCCACAAAATTTACAACAAATATCTAGTATCTAACTCTACTAAATCCAGTTGTTTTCCTAATGAGTGGGATTTTCTAGCAAGCAGATTTGGGTACTGAGGAATGCAAATACTGTTCCGGGCCAAGGATACATCTTAAAGCATCCATTTGTTTATGAGCAGAAAAGACTGTGAAATGAGTAACAAACAGTAATGTCTAGACACATGTGAACAGATTTGAAGGTTCTAGTAAAACAAAGTTGGTTTAATATATACATAATGAACTAAAATAATGATGCCAATAATTATCATAATAATTATGAGGAAAATGATGTAGTGGAAAGAATAATAACTAAGAACTTAAAATACCTAAATTTCCCTTTGAGATTTGTGGCTCTGTGACAGGTATATACCTCTTACCATCTATCAGCCTCATTATTTGCATTTGAAAATCTAAAGGGAACAACTAGAAGGTTTCTTGTACTTGTGATACTGTGTAATTCTATGGGATCTATGGGAAACTCTATAATTACTCTCATAAGAAATACACCTAATGATAACATAACTTTATTCATAAAAACATTTTCCCCCAAAGACTATATTTCTTTTTTGGTTTGATTTGTCTATTACTTCACCCATATGCATATATTGAAAGGGGAAATATAAAATATTTGTTGACACATCTCTTCTCATAATATATAAAATGCAGTAAGAAAGTTATGCAAAGACACAAATAAATTGCAAGATAAGGTACTGGATGAGAAGTGTTCAATAGATAGTTCAATAAATTGAGCATTCAGAATTTAAATACAGGCTGATTGGCTTTTTGTTGTGGGGGATCATGGAATGTTTATATGAAGGTCTTAAGATTAGAGCCTGGGAATACATGATGGAATTTAACATTTCTCTAAGTAGAAAAACAGCACACTTTAGAGATCTGTTTAAGGAAACAATCCTTAAATATTATTCTCTTAGGCTACATTCCCTCCCTTCTTTCCTCTACTCCTTAGCCTCTTTGGTTTTGTGAAATTTCACTTTTGCCTTCAAAGCCAAGTTATATATAATTTTCTGTGTAAAGCTTTGCATAAGCTCCAGACAGTGCCTTACAGAGTATGATTCTTCAAAAACTATTCCATCTAATGATGAGAGGCATAACACAGAAAAGATCGTCGGTCTGTTGTAAAATTTAGCTGGGTACATAGAAAAATCATCAAAAAGTTAGGACAGGAGAAAGGTTGTAGAAGATGGCATTGAATCTTGAGCTAAAATCTTCAGGAAATGAAGGAAAGTTACCCCTAGGATCAGGAGATGACTCAAGTAAGGAATGTAATCTAAACACAGGTGATACAAATTGGGAATTTTAGGAAGGATTGAAGGGGACCTTTGCTATGCTCCAGGTTCAATGGTAAGGAGGGAACAGGGGAAGGTTCAGAAGTGAGAAAGGTGTGGCAGAGCAAACAGTCTATTTTTAATATCTCAAGAAAGCAGGATCATGAGGAACAGGTTGGGACTAATTCATGCATTAAGTAGTTAACATTTTAGAGAAAGCTTGAGAATGTAGGGGATCTTACTGATGACTGGCTAGAGAGCCCAAGGTAAGGGATTCTGGATGTTAATCAGTAACATTTATGGGATTAGAAAAGGGGATGTAAGAGTTATATGGATTTGACAATATGGAAGTTATTGATGACTTGGATTTGCACAGTTTTCTTGGTAATGGGAATAAAAATCCAGTTGTACTGGGGGGCGAGCAGAGAGGGACAAGTGTGGTTAGAAAGGTTCTGCTGTTGAAATTTACCATCTAGATACATCATCATGAAATTCTGAGCTTTAATGACATTATAAATTTTTAAGCAAAACCTTCTCTTTGTACTTTCACCATCAGTTCTATATAAAGTAATCACAACTATTCATAATTTTATTTTTTACTAAAATATGAAATAACATGGATGTGATATCTTAATTCATTCAGTAGAAGAACTATAAAGTAATACAATGGTCATTAATCTTTATAATTGTAATATTAGTATTGATCTAATAATTCAAAAATTATTAGAATACAGAGGTTCTGACACTAAAATAGCATTGCCACATCTTTTGAAGCATATAAATGAATTAATTATATGTCCAAATTTTAATACAATTACTCAAATTTCCAAATACTAATTAAAATAGAAATAAACACTGATGGCCCAATAAGTATGGTGGTGGGTACTGCATAATGATTTAAGAACATGACCACTTAAATCAGGTACATGTGGCTCATTTGCATTATATCACATACTAGTCATGTTAACTCAAAGAAGTTACTAAGCCATTTTGAACCTCAGACTCTTTATCTATAAAATGGAGACATAAGAGAACCTATTTATTAGAATTACTGATAAGATTGATAGGTTAAATAACATAATGAATTCAGTAAAATATTTGGCATAATACCTGTCAGTAAGTGTTACATATTGTTTATTGTTATTATTTTTTAAATATCTATATATATAAAAGCCTAAGCAACCGAACGACTGAACGACTGAATGACCAAATGACCGTTTGACGGGTTGCTATAACAAGCACTGAAAACCAGGGGGCAGATGCTCAATGTAGGAGCTGCCCTCTGGTGGTCAGTGTGCTCCCACAGTGGGAGCACCACTCAGCTGACTGATGGGCGCCAGATGCCTGGCTCACGGTTAGCCAACGCAGCTGGGGCAGCGCGAGCCTCTCCTGCCTCCATGGCAGCATGCTACCGAGTGGCAGCAGGTGCAGCGGGTCCAGGGATTGGGCCGAAACCAGCAATCTGACATCCCCCAAGGGGTCTCGGATTGGGAGAGGGTGCAGGCCAGGCTGAAGGACCCGTGCACCGGCCTCTAGTTTAATATATAATTTACATAAAGGAAAAGCCATAAAACATAAACAAAAGCATATACAAGTTTAATTCATTATTAAAAAGTAAATATCAGTGTCGAGAAAAAGAATTCCTGAACAAAAAGAGGGAGCAATGATTACAAACCAGTAGTCTTTGTTTGTATCTTCCTAATTACAACTCCCTTTCTCCTCTCTAGCTTTAACAGCTACCCTGTCCTGCATGACAATTATTTGCTTGATGTGTTTGAGTTTTACTATCCATGAATGCATTTCCAAATAATGTTGCTTGCTTTTTATCTTTATTTAGTAAAGAAATATCAAAAGTGCACAATAGAAAAAAGAACAGATATCTCATTAGAAAACGGACAAAGTACATGAAGAGACATTTCACTGAGGAAGATCCAAAGATGGCAAATAAGCACATAACAAGATGCTCAACATCACTAACCACTAAGGGAATTAAAAATTAAGATTATTATGAGATATTATTATACAACTATGGCAACAACTAACATAAACAAAATAATGACCATCACAATTTCTGCTGAGGATTTGGAGAAACTGTATCTTTCATTCATTGTATGTTGATGTGCTGTCATTTCTTATATGATGTGTTTTCATTTCTAGCATTACCATTTGGTTCTTTTTTTGTTTGCATCTCTCTCATGAAGTTCTCCAACCATTAACACATGTTGTTCACCTTTTCTGCTAGATCTTTTGATATGTGAACCTTAGTATTTAATGAACCCATCTGACTACATCTTGATCCAAATTCTGAATGAGAAATTCTGGTCTGATTCTGATTATCTTTTAATGATGGGTCAAATTGTTGTTTATTTTGTGTGTCTTCTAATTTTGACTAAATGATGGACATTCCATGTAAAAATAGTAGATTGGAGTCAGTAACATCTTTTCTAGAAATGCACATCTCTTCCTCTGCCAGACTATAACTTTAAAGGACTGACTCAATATTTTCTGTATTTGATCTCCATTTGTCTCATTGCTTTAGCTACATTAAGCACATTACAGGCTTCAAATATCTCCAGTGGCCAACTGCTGCTACCTTGTGTTATGTGTGAGGTCTGGGATGCTATAGGGTTTCTCAGTGTTCCTGTTCTGCCTTTAGATTCCGTCCGTGCCTGTACAACGTTACTGCCCCTCCCTCCATGATATAGTGTTATTGTTTTATACTCAATTAAAATTCCAGTGTGAATACAGATGTGTTTCTTGGTTATTCTTCTCTTGCCTTAGTTTTAGGTGAGCTATTTGCATGTAAACTGCAGTGATAGATCTAGATCTTTTTCAACCTTTCTGCCCTTCCTCAAATGCACGTAATCTCTACCTCCTACTCAGCCCAGAGTTCAGAGAGCAGACAAATTCCCTGCTCTTCCTCAGGACAATCAATCTATCAATCTATATTTTGTATCAGTGAACGGTTTAGGTTAGATGGGATTCCTGTTCTCCTGTCTTGTCTCACCCCTTCCCTGGTAGCAGCAGAAATCTTTGTATCAATGCAGGATGATAGAAATAAGTGAGTGCATTTCTTACCTCATGCTTAGCAGTTGATGGCTATGTCAGCACAGGGTATAGGGAAGGAGGATTTCTTGTTCTTCCTCTAGTATCAGTCAACTTCTTGAAATCAGTCGTCTTGGATGTGGGAGAGTTCTGTGAACTTTCCCCTTGTGGCAATAACTTTTGCCTCACATCAGGGGAGCAAATAGGGTGAGGACATGCTTTGGGCTTATTCCTCAGTGGGAGATAAGCACTACCTTGTCCTCAGGTGAGGTCCAGAGTACAGGTACATTTCTCTAAATTCTACTGCTCTCCTCAAAACTCACCTGAATCTACAAAATGGTCCACAGAAGGAGTGTGTTTAATCAGTTTCCTTACCCTGACCCCAGTTCTCATGGACCCTTCATAGAGGCCTATGGAAAGGTACAAGTGAGTGGGTGCTGATTTGAGATCATAGGAATCTTAAACAGCCAGGCCTATGTGCAAACGTTAAGAATTTGTTAAATTTTCAGCTTTTATTTTCTTACCTGTTTCTATGGTGACCAGTTTCACCAATACTCTGCTAAAGGTATGCCAATCCATGTATGCCTGACACCGATTGGATTTCAGTTTGCTTTGAGACCTCAGCTACCTTCAATATGCTCCAAAAATTATGAATTATGATTTTTGTAGGTTACTTGTCTTATTCTCATTCTTACACCATGAGTGATTTCTTTTACTTTTTTAATATAATAAGTGAAAATAGAACTCAGACTTTATAGTGAAGATAGTTGTGCATTTAAATTATAACATAAAATAAAACAATTTTGATCTCTGGATATGAGGATTTTTTTAATGACTTCATATTATACCCCCCTCTTTTGCATAAAATATGTTTGTTTATTTATGCTGCTGTCTGCAATTTCTACATCACAATTGTTTTTAGACTTTTAGTTGAAGGCCAATAATTCTCTCAGGAAAAATAAATAATAAACTCTTCTCATATACTAGGACGAACTTCAGCACCCAGAGATCAGATAAATACAGGAGTCTGGGGAAATGCTAAATGATTTTTGTACAAAATGTTATTTTAACACCAATAATTGAGCAAGTAATGGCAGCTTCATATGATTATTCTAGTCATTTTTGATTCAAAACAGAAGTTATCCAGCAAAACTGGCCCACCCCTTTTAGATTTCCAGAATTTAAACTGATGGACAGTCCATTAAGCTAAGAATAGAATTCTCATAGCTGTTTTCTTTGACTTTCTCCTCTTCATTCACTTTTAAAGCAACCAAATCTAATTAAAGAAAACATTAACTGAAATACCATGCCTACCATCGGTGGCTGTCTGATCTTTATAAAAATCACTTAGCTTTTCTAAGACTCACTTTCTTCATCACCTAATGGGCTAAATGTACCTACTCTCCCAGTCTTTAATAGAGAAATTACAATGAAAATATGTTACCTGTATTTGGCAGGTAAATATGTATGTTATTATTGCCTATCCTCATTTTCTCCTGAATAAAGATTGATATGGCTCTCATACATGCTGTTCCATAAATAAGTGGGGCTTATTTGTGTGGTTTGTCTTATGAGCTGTTTTTCCTTTTATGGTTTATGATTCTTTGAGCATTCCAAGTTTGTCTTTGTATTCATTCAAATGGCTTTCCATTCTTCTTAATTGAGGGTGTACTACAGATATATTATCATTCAAGAAAGTCTGAACAAATTATGGCCCTTAATTTAGATTTGGTGTTTCTATTATTGTCTAAAGAATACAGAGTTTTATAAATAAAGAGACATTAATAAGAACTTTTTTAAGGTTATTGTAACGTTTCTTTTTAATTATTAAACACTGATTGACTGTATTAAGACCTGTTTAATTCATTGCAGTCATTGGTACCTGGCATTAAGAGAGAGTAGAATCATTATTTTTTTTTTAAATTTCACATTTCTTGAAGCTACAGATTAGGCATAATAGCAATTACAATTGGGGCTAAATGCATATGCTAGTTATCCTTTCCCTATGCAATCATAAATAGTGCTTTTATTAATAAATGTGCCAATTGTTCTTTTGTGTGTTGTAGTATAATCATTATCTTGTCTTCACTGTCCAGTTACATCCAGATTATTAATGTTGTTCCTTCAATTTAGTATACATGTATATGGTAATTTATGAGGTAGTAACATAAAGAAATAGTCCACATGGTTTGGAATAAGATTTATTAACCCATCTACCTATTTTCTAGTTATAAAACTGGTGTGCATTATCCCTAAGGCCTCAGGTTCTTTAATGTTAACATGGAGACAACTGTAAATGTTTAGAGGTGTTGTGAGCATTGAAAAGCACAAGAAAAGTGCATGTAAAGCACTTTGCATATTATTTAGTACTAGCCAGAATAGCTTAGAAATGACATCAATGATGATAGCAATTATTATTTCTAGTATAGTTATTGTTATATTTATTAGATTCTAAGTTTCAGGAAGGCGGGAAGGAGTTTCATTTACACACAGAACTGTTTAGATTGCTCTGAGCCTAATGTCACTCAACCAATATTTTGTGTTCGATAGTTTCCACCAGATCAGTGTTGTCAGTCCTACCTTGTAAACTCTTATAGAGTGGAGCCACATCTATTTATCTTGTTCAATAAATCCACATCACTCAAACAAATATTTCTTAATTTTGCTGCTGATTCAGCTGTCTTGTTTTCCCTAATCTACTTCAGGATATTCCTGCATGCTCTCTCATTGTGAACACACTTTAATTCAAAATGAAAGAAAGGCCATTATTGGTTCAATTAGCTTGGCCCAACACAACCTCTGAGCTTAATTTTTGGATTAACACCAGCACTCTTGACATTTCATTCTTTCTTTGGCTCCTTCTGCTATGTACGTTTGTGAGAAAATGATTCCCTTTGGACTTTTGGCTGAAGGCACTTGTCACTTCCAATTCATTATTTCCCAGATATTTGTTCACTGCAGAGCATCTGTCTCCACATGAATGGCTTTGGTAGAGGATGCACATATCTGTAATAGCAAGAGAAATATGATGCCTGATTATAAGCTTAGGAAAATTAAAATATAGGTGAATTATTTTAAGGTTTTTAAAACATTCCATGGATATATATTATTCATACTGTTATTTGGCATATTGCTTATGACATAGCTCTGTGAAACATCAGTCATGGAAGGCAGGTCTGCTGTGAAGATGTTCTAATCTAACAATGCATGCCTGCATCATGTGGTCTGACGATAAATGATATTAACAATTGGAAAGTTGAATATCTTTAAATAAAGACTGGCATTCTTTGTAGGGGAAAATAAACAAAAATAGCTATGGACATATCATATATATATATATATTTTACTTATGACACTTGTTAAATTTTGTTTGCACTTTGTGTTTTAAAAAAAATGTCCTACTTCTATTGACTCCTCAAGTAGGTCACCTGGATATTTACAGTTTATGGCATTCAATTTAACACAGAATTACACATTTGCCTGGTGTTGTCCTTTGGTTATTTCTGAGTCTTTTATGATCAACTGGGTTGTATGGTAAGCTTCCTGAGAGCTGGCTCTGAAGCTGCATTTTAAACCGATGAGGAAAAGAAAGCAGTGGACCTGAAGTCAGACAGATCTCTATTTGACTTGTAGCTCTGCCACTTATCAGTTGCATGACTGGTTTGTTGTTGGGTAATACAGGAATAATGAGATTCATCTCACAAGGCTGTTGTGAGAAATTACATAACTCTGTGTGAAATTTGTGGGCTGTAAAGCTCTGTATACATTTTATATTTCATTCCACAGTTCCTATGAAGAGTCATATTCAGTAACATCATGAGGCTGTAAAAAGGAAGGCGAGCGGTAATTATCCTATATAATAAAAGCCTAATATGCAAATTGTTCTACCGGGAGTTCGACT
>NW_005876302.1:0-10239 GCF_000147115.1 Myotis lucifugus | reverse complement strand
ATACACACACTGTGTACAACCACAAGAAAGCCATTTCAAAATGGGAAAGGAAGCATTGTGAACAGGCAGTACTATCTGCCACATGACATATGCTTGGTAATACTTTGTATTGCTTTTGAATACCTTACATACCAAATTCAAAATGTACTTTGAGAAATAGAATAGACAAAGATGTCATCTATTTTAGAATGATATTGTTCAAACATATGGTGTTACTTCAGTTCTGTAAACTATTTAATTTTTGTTGATATGTCATCCTTGTTTAAAAAAAAGTAAAGCTCTATTTACATAATGTATGTAACAAAGTGGATACCCAATTCTGGGCGGTGTAATAGAACAAGAAAGGAAACGGGCATAAGAAAATTATGAATTTGGATAAGCACCATTTATGACTTTTACTAAGGGTGCCAAATGTTCCCTCTTACACACTGAAGAAAAATAAGCCCCTCTGTCATATGCACATTACAATTGCATATTGTAATTTACCTGCTGTAAAATAGACTTGAGTTTTATGACAATCCACAAAGATGTACTCATTGAGCACTGTAGTCAATGTGCCACATCATTTTGTGCCAAATCACAGCCAACTCCAGGCAGCACTGAAAATGAAATTTGACCTTGGCCATTTCACATCCCCCCTTTTCCTCATTCAGTACATACTCAGTGATGATCCCACAGCCTTCAGTCTTTAGTTTTGACTTCCCCTTATGTATACCTGATTCTCCCTTAATTTCGTTCAGTCTCCTGCCCTACCCATTTTAAAAATTTATTTAATATAGAATTTTTTTATTAGACACTTTATTTAAATAAGTAGGATACATAGATTTCTAAGATGGTGGTTGCAATTATTTTTAAACTTGTGACACTATAAGAAGTAGATGTTCATTGCAACCCACTAAACACATACATAAAACAAAATTTTTACAAATGATAGTTATCCTTAGTACACATGATACATTCTGATTTATTTTATTTCATTGCAGATAAGTGCTGGAAGCAGCTCGCTAAATGAACATCAATCCCACTAATATGTCTCAACTCACTCTGAAATGCTACTTTAAAAATTTTAGGTCTAGCTTGTGGCCAGTATTAAAAGCAGAGGAAGAGGCATCCACACATATCATAAACACAGTGTTATCATTAAATGCTAAAAAAAAATGACTCATAAACATGTTTAGAAAAGTAATAAACTAATTTTGGTTAAAATAGTGATGCCAGACCTCATTAAGGGTAAAGAGGTGGGACTTGGATTTCCTATGGGAGTTTTAAGAGGATTAACATAAGAAAGCATTTTAATTGTTAGATTCACATTGCTTTCAGCAAGACATACTTGGAGATAGACTATGAATTTTATGAGATGGATTATATAGAGTAGTTATTTTTCAGATTCATGTGAAGTATGTCTGAACATGAATTTCAGGTCAAGGATTTTAAAATTTATTCCTTGGGAAAAGGGAATTACTTTGAGTTTCTGATTTAGAGGCTGGAATAATATAAAAATGTTTAAAAAGGTGAATGTCATAGGTGACTTACTAGTGTAGTATGGTCAATTATGTGCTTTTGTATGTTTGCATGTTTTTCTTTAAAAAGCCCTTTGGTGTTAAGGTTGTTAATTGCTGAACAAAGTTAATCTACCACACCTTTCTGGGACTTATTGCATTTAAAAAATATATATTATTAAATTGATTTCATAGAGGAAGGGAGGAGAGAGAGATAGAAACATCAATGATGAGAAACATTGATCGGCTGCCTCCTGCACACTCCACAGTGGGGAACACCCCACACTGGGGATCAAGGCACAACCTGAGCATATGCCCTGAATGGTTATTGATCCGTGACCTCCTGGTTCATAGGTTAACAGCCACTGAATGACACTGCCCCACTGCCCGGGCGACTTACTGAATTTTACCAGGAGTTAAATTGAATAGTGCTTTCACTGTGTTGAAGAGAAAGTAGGTACAATATTGAGAACGTATCCATGGAGATATGATGTATTCATGTCTCAGATCATAAATTTATCCTAAGAATTTTAAATGTTTTCAAAGGCATTATTCCAATATATCTCAACTCTGCTCATTACTCTCTTGGTCTTAATCTTTTTAGGGACTGTGCAAACCAGCTTCAGATTTGATAATGGCAATAATTTTGTTAAATTGTATGTTCTAAGAAATTAATTAACAAAACTACTTAGAAAGTAGCATGAGATACTATTATTAAACATATAATAAAAAATAGTGGGAGATATTTTTCTATTCTCATAAGGTATTAAGTAGGTCTGAAACACAGAAATTAAACTGGAACGCATGGTTTTTCCTCTGGGCAGGATGCAAAGGTGATTTCCCGAGTTCTTGTCCAGGTGGGATCCAAGGATGAAGCCATGGACAAAAGGTGGTACAAGAAAAGGTGGAAGTTTATTGAGAAACAAGCACAGACTCCCATGTGGGGAAGGGAAGAGAGACCCACCAAGTCCCTCTTTCTCAAGGTTTATAAAGGCCGCAGTTCTTTGTGTCCTGATATCCCCTCTGATTGGTCACTATAGCAGCTCCAGAGCCCAAACCCCATGTGGGGTTCCCTTCTTTTTCTCCATTTTGTTTTTCTATTCCCTGTAGCCCTTTTCTGTATTCTGTGAATGGGTGGCTTCCTCTCCTTTATTCTGTAAATGTATACCTTTTGGCAATTCCTTTATTCTGTGAGTGTATACTTTCTGGAGCTCTATTATTCTGTGAATGTATACCTTTTGGCAGCTCCCAGCTTTGCAGCCCCATGGTTCTCCCCCATGGACCCCCCAGCCTAAAACTTCCTAAACCTGCCTATTTTACCCCTAAACACTCCCTTCAGATTCATTATGTTGTGCTTTAAGGTACGGGGTTGTTTTACTACAGATCAAAATGCATTCACTCTCCAGAGGTCAGGTCACTGTCAATGCCAGAGGGCTGCTGCGTTTGTTTCCACATCCACCCTGGGGGTTCACTAGCTGGAAACACCATAGGTGCCATGTGGTGTTTGCTGGTGATTCAAAAGGCACTGATGTTTATACAGCAGGTGGAATCAAAGGATGTTGGGATGAACTGTTTCTGTAGTTTTAGATGATTATCTCAGAAGCAAACATGTTCCTGGGAGACATCCCTCAGTGCCTGTATCAGAAGCAAAGGCTGTGCCTTCATGGGGCTGACTCTGTGGAGGAATTTAGCTTAACTCATTTCTAACATACAAACACATGTGCAACATATATTGTATAATAGCTATAGAAAGGCATGTCTCTGTGCCTTGAGATATAATTATTGAAGAATTTTCTAATTTTACAAATAAGAATATGTTGAAGTAGCAGATAATTGTCTTGAGGAAGGAAATCTTTACATTAGCAAGCACTATTATATATAAAAGTGATGTCTTCAGGCACATAAAGGATCTGATTCTTGAAAATGTGGGCACCTTCATTATCATATAACTGCATTTCAACAGTGCTTTTTAGCAATCTGTGATGCATGCCCAGGAAACTCTCTATCTTTCTTTTTCTCACTTCTACTCCCCTGCCTCCCTCCCTCCCTTCACCCCTCTCTTCCTCTCCCTCTTCTTCTCTCCTCTCCCCCTCCTCTCTGTGTTCTAATCTTGTTACAATTGCTTTTATGTACTCTCTTCCTCAGAACTTAGGTTATATTACACGCCTCTTTTCTTCCTACAGGTAAATATAATCCTCAACCATGTTTTAATAATCCATTTAAAATCACAGAGCCTTCAAGAAGTTTCCAAAGCTTCCATCAGATTTAATCTTATGTCCTCATTTTCACTGTAGCCTGTACTTTTTAAATTGTAGTTATCCTTCTCTGCTAATTGACAGTAATGTATGCATGTCCCATTCTTTCCTATTGCTCTACTGTAGGTCAATGGTTGTGTCTCCCTTTCACACATCTTAGTTTATTGGCACACAGATTTGCACAGAATTGCCACTCTATAAAAATTCAAGTTGAATTTTGACTATAAATCAGTTTCCAATGTTCTAAGTGGTTGTAACTATACTTTATCATGTTGTGATTCGTTTGGAAGTCTCTTAAAAACTATGTGTACCTTGGTGTTGGTAGTCTCAGTCATCTTTGTATCCCCATGTGCCAGCTAACATTTATTTAGTTCTAATTGTATTACAGACTTGCCGGGGTTCTTGTCCCAGCATCAAGAAGGGTTCAGGAATCTGGAGAAGGCTGTGTGTAGGTGACATAGGAATCTAGAGACTAATACAGAGTCCAGAGATGAGATATAATTTTGAAAGGCATTGGTGGTCAGAGGAGCTTCAGCTAAAGGAGCTAAGTTCTAAGGTCTTAAGTCTAAGGTTTTAGGTCAGGGGTGGGCAAACTTTTTGACTTGAGCACCACAATGGGTTCTTAAACTGGACCTGAGGGCCAGAACAAAAGCATGGATGGAGTGTTTGTGTGAACTAATATAAATTCAAAGTAAACATCATTACATAAAAGGGTAAGGTCCTTTTTATTCATTTCAAATGGGCCGAATCCAGCCCGCGGGCCGTAGTTTGACCATGGCTGTTTTAGGTTCTCTCTGTCCCCAGGACCCCATGCTTTTTATTAACACAACTTGTCCTGAGGCAAGGCAGAGTTATACACTTCAAAGGGTTAGGGTTTGGTACAGAGTCCATTGTCAGAATGGGGGAATTAGCCTAGGGCTGTTCAGGTGTTTGGCCAGTAGGAGGCAATAACATGTAGATAAGATGCTCTTTAACTGTCTGGAAGCCACAATCAATTTCCTACTCAGGTTTGGGGAAATGCCTTTAGCCATTCCCAACAGGTGACTACATGTGTGACTCAACCCTGTTGAGTCCCCATGTCTCATCAACCTTTTGATGAAACTCTTGAAATTATGACATGCTGGAATTGGTTGCCGGCACCGACTTACTACTTGGCCCTTTGCTCTTTATTTGTCTCATCTTATTTTGTCTCCAGAATAACCCTCTGAACTCAGTGGGCATTACTATCTTGAATTTATAGGGGAAAAACATTATGGCTCTGTGTTTAATTTACTTCTTAAGGTCTTAAGAGCAGTAAGTGACAGAATTAGAATGAAAACATAGAGAATTCTGATTCAAAAGCTTCATCTTCTTTAAACCCTGAACAATTTAATGAATGAACAATCATGATATTATATGCTATATGATCTATATATTTATATGACATATGTCCAGTGGGAGAGAGATCTCTCCATGAAACTTACTAAAATATGATGCTTTAATTCTATTCAACAAGTATTGGAATCAATGAGAGTCAAAGATGTTAGTGGAAAATGGAATGGTAGCGTGACAGTGTGTCTGTTTATTATATATCAAAATGATTTATTATTATTTATATGCTATGGATACTTAAATGTTTATTTTCCTGTTAATTTTCCTATTTCCATTCTATTGCAACTTCATTAGATATAATCATAAGGGCAAGGCACCTTATTCATTCACCTTCACAACTGCCAGACTTGCACACAGTGTTCTGCATGAAATAGGTGCTCACTAAATTTTATTTGGGAGAAAGCATTACTGATTTAAGTTCAGGATTTTGAACAACTCACGATTGTGCTTTAAAAGTTAATGGAGGCTATAATTTATTGAGGCTATAATAAGATGTATAGGGTACCAGGTGTAAGGACATGGGGAGTTGTATTAGTTATCTATGGCTTCAGAACAAATTATGCCAAAATGTATGGCTTCCAACAGCCAACGTTTATTATCTTGTTATTTATTCAATTAGGAAACCAGGGCTTCAGATTTAAGGTCTCTAATGAAATTGCAGCAAAGCTGTTGAAAGTGGCTGCACTCTCATCAGAAGGCCAGGGGAGAATTACTTCCACATTCACTCGTGTGATTTTCAGCTTCTTGCTGCTGTGATCCAGAGCCTTCTGTCAGTTGCTTGCTTCACAGGGCTTTCTCATGATGTGACACCTGGTTGGTTTCCCCAGAGGGAGCAGTCAGAGAGAGGGAGGGAGGGAAAGGGAGAGACCAGGATGGAAGCCAAAGTCTTCTTAAAAGCTAAATTGGAAGTGACATTTCATCACTTCTGCCACATTCTGTTGGTTTTAAGCAAGTCACAAAGTTTAGCTCATGTTCAATGAGAGAGGATTATAGATGGGCATCATTACCAGGAGGGGGACTTTGTGGGTATCTTGGAGGATGTGTACCACAGTACTCACCCTGCCAGTCTCTCTTCTCAAACCCAGTTCAATATTCTAAAAAATGCTCAAGCTCATTCAACCACATTATAGTGCTTTCATTATCGCTTTATTGCAGCTTAAAGGGATTTGCATTTTGGTATATGTAAAATATCAACAAATTGGTGTGACAAGTACATCCAACATTTTACTTAGAGGAAATTGATTCGACTGTGCTGATTTGGACAGAATTAAAAGAAACATTAACCATATGCTATATTTATGAAGGATCGCTGACAGTTTTAAGATAGCTGGGTCTTTAACTAGCTGATGAAGTTTTGGGGTAAGGAAATCTTGACAGAAATTTCGAAAAGTGTATTCTTCACCCTTTTAAACTGTGAAACTGTTTCCTAAGAGTAGATTTTAAAGTCACAGAAGGGATCAGGCTGAAAATTGACTTCTGGAGTCTTTGCTCTGAAGTGGTTGCATTTTTTCTTTGTTGTTGAACACTTTCTTGTTCATGCTCCCCGCCCCCCCACCCCTTACTGCTTTCAGAAATGTGGAGGCAAGCTCTAAGTTCTCACAGAAGCATGGGCAGCAGAGACACCTGGTTACCCTGAACCGCTCTAATGTCTTTTGAAAATATTTATTCTGCTGAACTGGAAACTTCAAAGCCCACCTAAAAGCTACAATATGTTTGAAAACAAAAACAGGCTTTAAATAAGCCATAGGTGAACAATGCTAGAGTAGTTAGTATGAAAAAGAATGGCAAGAACTTTGAAAGAAAACTTGGTGACTCCAGTAGAAGAATGTAAAGTATAGGTGACTTAATTAAAATTTAAAAAATATTAACAGAAATGTAAACATGAAAATTAGGGGGATGTATTTTTACATTTTTATTTTATAATTGAGAAAGATGAAGTTGGCTGTATTTTAAAAACTTTGCATGAGTTCCATTTGTGTTGAGAAGAATATTTTGATTTAATCAAATATGTATGAAAATTGTTAACTTTATAATGCCTTTGGAGTTTAATAATAGATGCAATCGATATAAGCATATACATTCAACCAACTCTTTTTATTCATGTGCCTTGGAAATGATCTGTGAATGATGAAATGTGTTTTATAAATACTTACATAATAAAATTGAACTAGAAATGTTCTCAAGTAAATTGATGTTATGGTTGTACAGACAGTATTTGTATAAATCTTTCTTCATATAACATAATCTTATTGTAATTGTTTTCTGTGAAATAATTCAACATCAGTGCCTAGAATATATAGTAGGAGCTTGATTTCGGGCTGTTAGATGAAGAAATGAGTATCTGTTGTGGCATAGTAATATGTATTTTTAGACTGACAGAAATGTTGCCTGTGCTCTTGGTGCCTAAAATGGGACATTCCAGTGTTTTATTTTCTTTTAAAAACATTTTATTTGTCTGCTTTGTAGAAATATACAAATGAATACAAAAACTCTATTTTTTGATCTATAATATATGAATTCATTAAAGAATAAGTATATCAGATTTATTCTAATTTGAACCAGTCTTTATTTTGAGCTGCTGAAAGGAAAAGCGACTAGAATCAATGGTTTTTATAGGTGTAAAGAGCTTCATGATCAAAATATTTCTTAACTCAGATATGTACCCAATGCTAGGAAATAAGAACACCTCCTATATGTGCACTGTGGTATTGAAGGGTCTGGAAGAGTGGGCTTGCTCTGAGCTCACTGTTATTGATTAGGTTTATTTAGTAAAAATGAACAAGCAAATCCTATATTAAAAACAATTTTTTCTTTTATATAAGGTATGATTTTTTAGATAATAGATGGATAGATAGATGACAGATATGGAGAGACAGAGAAATGAGAGAAAGAACCTGTGTGAATGTTAGCTTTGCCTTGATTCTATGGAAATGCTCATTTTTCCCCTTTCAGTGTTAGTTACTCGGATATTTAGAATGGAGCACATTTGTTTTCTAAAAGACAGGTGTTTTTTCTCTCTAAATATCCTCTTGAATTTACTCTTATTACTTTCCTGTTTGACCAAGATTATGTATACTTTTTCCCCACAGTTATTTTAAACTATCTCGGTTTAAAGAGCTCTCACAAACAGCCAGCATTTATGATTGATTGCCTTCTGATCTCAAATGTGATATTTCAGAACATATTACTAGAAGTTTGAAATAATATTCTTAAAAATCATTAAACATTGATGTTTTTCTGAAACTCAATAGTGAACATTTATTCTGAAGATGAATTGGAACATGAAGCCAATTTAGTCGTTTCTCTGAGCTGTTCTGAGGAGAACATGAGGGCTGTACTCCTTTGTTAGGATGCCACGGCCAAATGCATGTGGCGATGACAGAGTTAAACCACTTGTGGAGTGTGGAAGATTTCTCTGTGTCTTTACTACCCAGCCGGGATGCATGATGCACCTGCCTCTGATAAAGGTAGTGTCCTGGGGGATTGTCCTTGATTGGAATGAGCACAGAGCCCCTGCCTCCCTCTGGAGAGCAGCCCCGGAACTTGTGTTCTTGTGCACACATTTGGGATCTGCAGTTATTAGTCATTACCTAAATCAGCCTTACATTTGAATGACATTCCTATGACATGCTTGTATAATCATACTTGAAAATACAGCCTAGTTGTTTTATGTCTCCGTTTTATTTTTAAAGGGGATTTAAAATGTTCCCGATTGTGAACCCTGCCACTTCATGTTGAAGTTCTTTAACACTAGAACCTGCGGAATTATTTTCAACTCTGATATTAAAAGGATTGTACTTCCATCACCTCTCTCTCTTTCTTTAATTCATAGGTGAAATTTGAGATCTGGTTTCTTACTGCTCTGGATATATGGTCAGAGCAGTTTTTTTTTCTCATCTTTCTATTTTTGTTTAATCTATAGAGACATTCTGAGACCCTTCAGAGCTCTGATGGGAAGAACTGTAGAGTGTATCCCCTGCCAAATGATCTAATACAAAATTTACATAGTGGAGACCTTGGTTAAATGAATTATTCATTGACAGCTATCCATCAGGGAATTAGAAGTTTATGGCAACATGAGCTGTGGAACATAGAAAGAAAAATTACCAATTACCAGCTTTTTAAATGGCAAAGTCAGAAGTTCAGATAGAATTTTAATCCATGCACATAGACACAACGCAAAATACTGAGACTGCAAACTGTTTATGCACCTCATTAGTTGATAAACGTATAATTGGATGCCAATTTGTTGTAGCTTATGTCTTCTTGTCTTCCCCCACCTCCCAAAGCATAATAATATGTGTAAAATCAGCATGTTCTAACTTTCTAACTTTAATATTACTCTATTCGTTCTCCAGTCCTCAGCATCTCGGGCAGGCAGAGCTCTATTCCCAGAATAGAATCCTATTTTGTTTTCTTTTATATTAGAAACGGTCTGTTGCATCTTGACAAGGTGTTATGAACCAAAGAGGAAAGGTCAATGATTTAAACATGCTTTAGTAAAAGCCTATATGTATGTTGTTTCTTGGCTTTCTGGGATGAATTTTAACAGCCACCTGTAATTGAAAGCACTTCATCCTCATGCAGGTACTTCACAAAAGGACGTTCAAAAACAGCAGGCTGACCTCTCCTGCAGACTAGGGCTGCTTTGCACCTTTGAGAAAACACTCTGGGATAAATCATGTACTGTCTATGTTGGATTCCTGGATTAAACAATAATCTCTAGCCCTAGCCGGTGTGTCTCTGTGGATAGAGCATCAGCCTGCGGACTGAAGGGTCCCGGGTTTGATTCCAGTCAAGGGCACATGCCCAGGTTGTCAGCTTGATCCCCAGGAGGGGGCATGCAGGAGGCAGCCAATCAATGATTATCTCTCATCATTGATGTTTCTATCTCTTCCTCTCCCATCCTCTCTGAAATAAATAAAAATATATTTTAAAAAAATAATCTCTATATTGCCACCTTCTATATGTGTGTGTATGTAAAGACACACACTCAAATATATTTCCATAATTTATCAATTGGTGCATATTAACAATAACTACTATGTATCTGGTACTTGCTTAGGACGTGGTATTTCACATATACTTTGTAAAAATCTATGGAAAAGTAGTGT
>NW_005876301.1:8051-11766 GCF_000147115.1 Myotis lucifugus | reverse complement strand
GAACACTGCCTCACAGACATTAAAGCTCTATGTACATGTATTCCTAGCGTTTCATAGGTATTTCTATACAATTATAGGTTCTATCATTTAGACTTCTAAGAGTTTCAATCAAACTCACATAGTGTTCTGAACTCTATAGACTTGAATACTTTTTTAAAAAATATATTTTATTGATTTTTTACAGAGAAGAAAGGAGAGAGACAGAGTTAGAAACATCGATGAAAGAGAAACATCGATCAGCTGCCTCCTGCTCACCCCCTACTGGAGATGTGCCCCAAACCAAGGTACATGTTCTTGACCAGAATCGAACCTGGGACCCTTCAGTCTGCAGGCCAACGTTCTATCCACTGAGCCAAACCAGTCAGGGTTAGACTTGAATTCTTAAGGGTTTTCAGCAGGTTCCTTTAAACATGCCAAGTCATTGAACTGGAAACATAAATGTAATCAGTATACTCTTCATTTCACAGCTGTTTCAACCTGAGTTTCAGTTTGAACACTGCCCCACAGACATTAAGCCTCTAAGTACATATATTCTAAGTGTTTCATATACATTCCTATACAATTACAGACTCTATCATTTTGAATTCTAAGAGTTTTAATGAAACTCACATAGTGTTCTGAGCTCTATTTACTTGAATCCTTAAGGGATTAAAGCAGGTTACTTTAAAAATGCCAACCAATTGATCAGAATTATAAATGTAAACAGTATACTCATCATATCACAGTTGTATGAAAGTGAGTTTTAAGTTTTTGAACACTGCCCCACAGACATGAAGGCTCTATTTACATGTAATCCTAGTGTTTCATACACATTCCTATACAATTCCAGGTTCTATGATTTTGAATTCTAAGAGTTTTCATCAAACTCACATAGTGTTCTGAGCTCTATAGACTTGAATTTTTAAGGGTTTTAAGCAGGTTCCTTTGAAAAGGCCAATGCATTGAACCAGAAATATAAATGTAATCAGTATATTCGTCATTTCACAGTGATTGAATGTGTTTTAAGTGTTTGAACACTACCCCACAGACATTAAGCCTCTATGTACATGTATTTCTAGTGTTTCATCCATTCGTATACATTCCAGGTCCTATCATTTTGAATTCTAAAAATTTCAGTCAAACTCACATAGTCTTCTAAGCTCTATAGACTTGAATTCTTAAGGGTTTTAAGCAGGTTCATTTAAGTACGCCAAGTCAATGAACCGGAAATATAAATATAATCAGTATACTGGTTATTTCACAGCTGTTTTCCAATGAGTTTTCTGTTTCAACACTGCCCCTCAGACAGTAAGGCTCTATGTACATGTATTTCTGGCATTTCATACACATTCCTATCAAAATCCAGGTTCTATGATTTGCATTCTAAGAGTTTTAATCAAGCTCACATAGTGTTCTGAACTCTGTAGACTTGAACTCTTAAGGGTTTTTAACCCGGTTACTTTAAAAACGCCAAGTCATTGATCAGAGTTATAAATGTAAAAGAATACTCATCACTTCAAAGCTGTTTGAAAGTGTTTTAAGTGTTTGAACACTGCCCCACAGACATTAAGGCTCTATGTACATGTACTCCTAGCGTTTCAAATCCATTCCTATACAATTCCAGATTCAATAATTTTGAATTCTAAGAGTTTTAATATAACTAACATAGTGTTCTAAGCTGTATAGTTTTGAATTCTTAAGGGTTTTAAGCAGGTTCCTTTAAAAACGTCAACTCACTGAACTAGAATTATAAAGATAATCAGTATCCTCATCATTTCACAGCTGTTTGAACGTGTTTTAATTGTTTGAACACTGCAACACAGACATTAAGGCTCTATGTACATGTATTCCTAGTGTTTCATATGCATTCGTATACATTCCAGGTTCTATCATTTTGAATTCTAAGAGTTTTAATCAAACTACCACTGTGTTATGAGGTCGATAGACTTGAATTCTTAAGCTTTTTAGACAGTTTCCTTTAGAAACGCCATGTTATTGAACCGGAAATATAAATTTAATCAGTATACTTCTCATTTCACAGCTGTTTCTATGTGAATTTTCAGTTTGAACATGGCCCCACAGTTTTAAAGGCTCTATTTAAATGTATTCCTAGCATTTCATACACATACCTATACAATTCCAGACTCTATCATTTTGAATTCCAAGAGTTTCAATCAAACTCACATAGTCTTCTAAGCTCTATAGACTTGAATTCTTAATGGTTTTAAGCAGGTTCATTTCAATAAGACAAGTCATTGAACCAGAATTATAAACGTAATCAGTATCATCGTCATTTCACAGCTGTTTGAACGTGTTTTAACTGTTTGAACACTGCCCCACAGACATTAAGGCTCTATTTACATGTACTCCTAGCGTTCGTATGCATTCCTATACAATTCCAGGTTCTATCATTTGAATTCTAAGAGTTTCAATCAAACTCAATAGTGTTCTGAGCTCTATAGACTTGAATTCTTAAAGGTTTTAAGCAGGTTCCTTTAAATCTCCAAGTCATTCACCCAGAAATATAAATATAATCAGTATACTCGTCATTTCACAGCTTTTTCAAGGTGAGTTTTCAGTTTGAACACTGCCCCACAGACATTAAGGCTCTATTTACATGTACTCCTAGCGTTTCGTATGCATTCCTATACAATTCCAGGTTCTATCATTTGAATTCTAAGAGTTTTAATCAAACTCACATAGTGTTCTGAGCTCTATAGACTTGAATTCTTAAGGGTTTTAAGCAGGTTCCTTTGAAAAGGCCAAGGCATTGAACCAGAAATATAAATGTAATCAGTATATTTGTCATTTCACAGTGTTTGAACATGTTTTAAGTGTTTGAACACTACCCCACAGACATTAAGCCTCTATGTACATTATTTCTAGTGTTTCATCCATTCGTATACATTCCAGGTTCTATCATTTTGAATTCTAAAAATTTCACTCAAACTCACATAGTCTTCTAAGCTCTATAGACTTGAATTCTTAAGGGTTTTAAGCAGGTTCATTTAAGTATGCCAAGTCAATGAACCGGAAATATAAATATAATCAGTATCCTAGTTATTTCACAGCTGTTTGAACGTGTTTTAACTGTTTGAACACTGTGCCACAGACATTAAGGCACTATTTACACGTACTCCCAGTGTTTCCTATGCATTCCTATACAATTCCAGGTTCTATAATTTGAGTTCTAAGAGTTTCAAACAAACTCAAGAGTGTTCTGAGCTCTATAAACTTGAACTCTTAACGGGTTTAAGCAGGGTCCTTGAAAAACGCCAAGGCATTCAACCAGAAATATAAATATAATCAGTGTACTCGTCATTTTACAGCTGTTTCAAGGTGAGTTTTTAGTTTGAGCACTGCCCCACATACATTAAGGCCCTATTTACATGTACTCATAGTGTTTTATATGCAATCCTATACATATCCAGGTTCTATTATTTTGAATTCTAAGATTATTAACAAAACTCAAATAGTCTTCTGAGCTCTATAGACTTGAATTCTTAAGGTTTTAAAGCAGGTTACTTTAAAAATGCCAACTTATTGATCAGAATTATAAATGTAAACAGTATACTTGTCATATCCTAGTTGTTTGAAAGTGAGTTTCAAGTTTTTGAACACTGCGCCACAGACATGAAGGCTCTATTTACATGAATTCCTAGGGTTTCATATACATTTCCATACCCTTCCGGGTTCTATCATTTTGACGTCTAAGAGTTTTAATCTAACTAACATA
>NW_005876301.1:0-6525 GCF_000147115.1 Myotis lucifugus | reverse complement strand
CCCTGAGGGGTTTTAAACGCCATTTCCCTCAAAAATCGTCTAACTCTTTGGTTCGGAATTTATAACTCTACGGGTTTTGTTCAATATTATCACGGCTGTTGAAATTGAGTTCTAACGCTTTAAACCCCTCCCCCACCGACCAGAAAGCCTCTATTTTCCTGGTATTCCTAGGCATTTCAGATACTTTCTATACAATTCCCGGTTTCTATCATTTTGGATTCCCTAAAGGTCAGTCTAACTCACATAGTGTTCTGAGCTCTATAGACTTGAATTTTTAAGTTTTTTATGCCGGGTTTTTTTTAAAAAATGACAAGTTTTTGTAGCGGAAATAGAAATGTAATCACTATCCTCTTCTCTAAACAGCTGTTTCTATGAGAGCTTTCAGTGTTTGAACACGGCCCCACAGAGAGTAAGGCCCTATTTACATGTATTCCTAGCATTTCACATACCTTACTATACAATTCCAGGATCTATCATTTTGATTTCTTAAAGGTTCAGTCTAACTCACATAGTGTTCTGAGGTCTATAGCTTTGAATTTTAAAGGGTTGTAACCAGGTTTCTTTTAAATATCTAACTGATTGAACAGGAATTATAAATGTAAACTGTATATTTGTCATTTCACAGCTGTTTGAAAGTCAGTTTTCTGTGTCTGAATACGGCCCCACAGACAGGAAGGCTGTATTTACAGGTTTCCTAGCGCTTCAGATACAGTCCCAAACAATTCTAGGTTCTATCATTTTGATTTCTAAGAGTTTTCATCTAACTAACATAGTGTTCTGAGCTCTATAGACTTGAATTTTTAAAGTTTTTATGCCGGGTTTATTAAAAAAGCCAACTCCCCGAACCGGAAATAGAAATGTAATCAGTAGAGTGTCAAGTAACACTCCCTCCACCTTCTGCGTGGAGTAGGGTTCGGTATCTGAAAGAGGAGCCGCACAACAAATGAGAGAAAAAGACACGAGATAATTTTGTAATATTGGGGGACCAGGCGGGCAAGTCCCGAAGGACTTCTACCCATGCTCAGGCTGCTCCAATCTTTTATTGATCTGGAGTAGCCCTTAGGGTAAGGAGGTTTCAATGACACAGATCAGCAGACAATTTCCAGGAATAGACAAAATATCTGATTAGCTCATCAATAGATGATTTCCAGGAATAGGCAGAGTATCTGATCAACAATAATAAACAAGAATCTACATAAGTATCTAAGGAATTAAGTGCACTAAGGTGGGGATGATGCTTCAACTATTATTACCTAAATTAACTAGGTGGTTCCTAGATTAACTGGGTGGTACACAGTTCTGACCTTTGCTAGGACTTCAAAGGTTACTAGCTTTTGGGGGTCTCTGTCTAAACTCAGCTAGTGAAGACAATGAATGGACTCCGGCAGTAGAGTTGTGACTTCACAGCGGTTTCTATGAGAGCTTTCAGTGTTTGAACACGGCCCCACAGAAAGTAAGGCCCTATTTACATGTATTCCTAGTGTTTCAGATCCATTCCTATATAATACCGGCTTCTATCATTTTGACTTCTAAGAGTTTCATTCTAACTAACATTGTGTTTTCAGGTCTATAGACTTGAATTCTGTTTTGTTTTAAACAACTTCCTATAAAAATGCCAACTAATTGAACCGGTATTATAAATGTAAACAGTATACTCGTCATTTTACAGCTGTTTCAAAGTCAGTTTTCAGTGTTTGAACACAGCCCCGTTGACAGTAAGGCTGTATTTACATGTATTCCTAGCGTTTCAGATACATTCCCATACAATTCCAGGTTCTATCTTTTTGAATTCTTAGAGTTTTCATCTAAGTAACATAGTGTTCTGAGCTCTATAGATTTGAATTTTTAAGTTTTTCTGCCGGGTTTTTTGGAACGCCAAGTTTTTGTACCGGAAATAGAAATGTAATCAGTATCCTTGTGACTAAACAGCTGTTTCTATGAGAGCTTTCAGTGTTTGAACACGGCCACACAGAGACTAAGGCTCTATTTACATGTATTACTAGCATTTCACATACCTTACTATACAATTCATGGTTCTATTGTTTTGAATTCTTAAAGGTTCAGTCTAACTCACACAGTGTTCTGAGGTCTATAGATTTGAATTTTAAAGGGTTGTAACCAGGTTTCTTTTAAATATCTAACGGATTGAACAGGAAATATAAATGATAACTGTATATTCATCCTTTCACAGCTGTTTGAAAGTCAGTTTTCAGTGTCTGAACAAGGCCCCACAGACAGGAAGGCTGAATTTACAGGTTTCCTAGCGCTTCAGATACATTCCCATACAGTTCTAGGTTTTATCATTTTGATTTCTAAGATTTTTCTTCTAACTAACATAGTGTTCTGAGCTCTATAGACTTGAATTTTTAAAGTTTTTATGCCGGGTTTTATAAAAACGCCAACTCCCCGAACCGGAAATAGAAATGTAATCAGTACAGTCGTGACATCACAGCTGTTTCTATGAGAGCTTTCAGTGTTTGAACACGGCACCACAGAGAGTAAGGCTCTATTTACATGTATTCCTAGCATTTCAGATACCTTCCTATAAAATTCCGGGTTCTACCATTTTGATTTCTTAAAGGTTCAGTCTAACTCTCATAGTGTTCTGAGGTCTATAGATTTGAATTTTAAAGGGTTGTAACCAGGTTACTTTTAAATATCTAACGGATTGAACAGGAATTATAAATGTAAACTGTATATTGTTCATTTCAGAGCTGTTTGAAAGTCAGTTATCAGTTTTAGAACACGGCCCCATCGACAGTAAGGCTGTATTTACATGTATTCCGAGCATTTCAGATACATTCCCATACAATTCCAGGTTGTATTTTTTTACTTCTTAGAGATTTAATCTAACTAACATAGTGTTCTGAACTCTACAGACTTGACTTTTTAAGTTTTTTATGCCGGGTTTTTTAAAAACGCCAGTTTTTGTACCAGAAATAGAAATGTGATCAGTATCCGCATGACTAAACAGCTGTTTCTATGAGAGCTTTCAGTGTTTGAACACGGCACCACAGAGAGTAAGGCTCTATTTACATTTATTCCTAGCGTTTCAGATACCTTCCTATACAATTCCGGGTTCTATCATTTTGATTTCTTAAAGGTTCAGTCTAACTCACATAGTGTTCTGAGGTCTATAGTTTTGAATTTTAAAGGGTTGTAACCCAGTTTCTTTTAAATATCTAACTGATTGAACAGGAATTATAAATGTAAACTGTATATTCGTCATTTCACAGTTGTTTGAAAGTCAGTTTTCAGTGTTAGAACACGGCCCCGTCGACAGTAAGGCTGTATTTACATGTGTTCCTACTGTTTCAGATACATTCCCTTACAATTCCATGCTGGGTGTTTCCTTCCCACGTCCCGCATGGATCAGGGTTCAGGAACTGGAAGCAGACTTGCACACAAATGAATATGAAAAAACAAGAGATAATTTGTAAATATTGGGGGACCAGGCGAGTAAGTCCAACTCAAGGGGAAGGACTTTCTCCAGTGCTCAGGCCTCACCAAGCTTTTATTCATCTGGGATGCACCCATAGCATAGCCCTTAGGCAGGTCACCCCTGGCAACAGACAGACTAGCCCATCAGCAAGGATTTACATAATAAATGGGGGAGTAGTTTCAGCTACCACTCTCTGGACAAACAGAGGTGGTGCCTAGCTCAGACCTTTGCTAGGGCTTCAAAGGCACCCAGCATTCGGGAGGTTTCTCTGTCTACGCTTATCAGATAGTGAAGGCAATAAACAGTTTCCCACAATTCCAGGTTCTATCATTTTGCCTTCTTAGAGTTTTAATCCAACAAACATAGTGTTCTGAGCTCTTTAGACTTGAATTTTTAATTTTTTTATGCCTTGTTTTTTAAAAAGGCCAAGTTTTTGTACCGGAAATAGAAATGTAATCACTATCCTCGTGACTAAACAGCTGTTTCAATGAGAGCTTTCAGTGTTTGAACACGGCCCCACAGAGAGTAAGGCTCTATTTACATGTATTCCTAGCGTTTCAGATACCTTCCTATACAATTCCGGGTTCTATCATTTTGATTTCTTAAAGGTTCAGTCTAACTCACATAGTGTTCTGAGGTCTATAGATTTGAATTTTACAGGGTTGTAACCAAATTTCTTTTAAATATCTAACGGATTGAACAGGAATTAAAGATGTAAACTGTATATTTGTCATTTCACAGCAGTTTGAAAGTCAGTTTTCAGTGTTAGAACACGGCCCTGTTGACCGTAAGGCTGTATTTACATGGATTCCGAGCGTTTCAGATACATTCCCATACAATTTCAGGTTCTATCATTTTGCCTTCTTAAAGTTTTAATCCAACTAACATAGTGTTCTGAGCTCTATAGACTTGAATTTTTAATTTTTTTAAGCCTTGTTTTTTAAAAACGGCAAGTTTTTGTACCAGAAATAGAAATGTAATCACTATCCTCTTCTCTAAACAGCTGTTTCTATGAGAGCTTTCAGTGTTTGAACATGGCCCCACAGAGAGTAAGGCTCTATTTACATGTGTTACTAGCATTTCACATACTTTACTATACAACTCCAGGATCTATCATTTTGATTTCTTAAAGGCTCAGTCTAACTCACATAGTGTTCTGAGGTCTATAGATTTGAATTTTAAAGGGTTTTAACCAGGTTTCTTTTAATTATTTAACTGATTGAACAGGAATTATGAATGAAAACTGTCTATTCGTCATTTCACAGCTGTTTGAAAGTCAGGTTACAGTGTTAGAATATGGCCCCGTCGACAGTAAGGCTGTAGTTACATGTATTCCTAGCATTTCAGATACATTCCCATACAATTCCAGGTTCTATTTTTTGACATCTTAGAGATTTAATCTAACATAGTGTTCTAAGCTCTATAGATTTGAATTTTCAAGTTTTTTATGCTGGGTTTTTAAAATACGCCAAGTTTTTGTACCGGAAATAGAAATGTAATCAGTATACTCGTGACTTCACAGCTGTTTCTATGAGAGCTTTCAGTGTTTGAACACGGCCCCAAAGAGAGTAAGGCTCTGTTTACATGTATTCCTAGGGTTTCAGATACCTTCCTATACAATTCATGGTTCTATCATTTTGAATTCTTAGAGGTTCATTCTAACTCACATAGTGTACTGAGGTCTATAGAATTGAATTTTAAAGGGTTGTAACCAGGTTTCTTTTAAATATCTAAAAAACTGAACCAGAAGGAGAGAAAATGGCGGAGGCTTAGACGGACGTGTTGGTGCTTTGTCCCGGAGCAGATAAGGGAGAGCAGCTGAAACGGGTAACAATCAGCCCGAACAAACTGAGGAGGTTCAGCTGAGAGATAGTCTGCAGCCAGGAAAGACAGAGAACTCCTAGAAAATGGGGATGGTTAGAGATTGAGGCTGAAACCTCCCCCTGGGCGCCAGCTCAGCCGCGAGACCGTGCCATCTTGGGCAGCTGTTATCCACATCCAGAGATCGGCTACTAACCCGGAGGCAACAACTCTCAAGCAGCGCAACTACTTCATGAACCCAGAAGAGACCTGCTTCCCCCCACAGAAAGGTTAGACTTACCCCAAAGGTGCGGTTTGCAACTCAGGTTGGAGCGAGGAACGCGCGCGCGGGCGAGGGGGGAAATCTGCGCCCCCCCAAAATCCGCACCCATAGAGGCCAGCGTGACCCGCAAGTGGGGAGGGCTCCCGCAGGGCTGCTGGCAGAAGGTAACACTATAAATAAGCCCATAGTTGGACTGGATGCAAAATGGCTGCCTCAGATTCTCCCAGATAGCCGGCTACTTGGTGCCAGGGGCTAGAGCGCGCGCAGAGACTCAGCGCGGTTCTGGAAGGTGGAGCCCTGCGAGTTCGCACAGCTTCCCAGGCTCTTGTTTACACACTTCCTCTTAAATCTGTGAGTTTGATTGTTGATCCCAGTGCATGTGATTGCCCAGTTGGGGTCACTAGCAGAGCTTGTAGGGGAAGATTGTTTTTGGGGAACCTGGGAAACAGAGCTGGGCGTGGTGCCTGGGGAACCAGCTCTGGGCGGAGCTGGTTCAGGTACAATAGAGAACTCCTGGTCAGAGAGAACTTATAGCCTCGGAGGTCAATCCAGACACACTGCCACCCAGAGGCAGAGCCACGAACTTACTCTTCTGTAAATACAGATAAGGCTATAAAGGGGGATTTTACAGCCGGGCTTAAAAACAAGGACTGTGGCTTACAACACGGAGGAACAGTGTATCAGAGGGGAAATTCACAATTCTCCCTGATTCCGGGTGTGCCAAAAAGAAGAGTAGAAGATCTGAAGCACCTGCATTACTGCACATTTTTATTTTTATTTTTTTAAATTACTTTTCCACCTTTTAACTAAGAAAACATTTTTTTTTCTTTTTTCTTTTTCCCCATCACCTGATTTTGCCCTTTCAGCTACTACATTTTTATTTTTAACTAGTATTATGACAACAATATTCTACCCAAATTATGCAGTCCTGTACTAGTAGATCTGAAAATATATAACCAAAAACGAAAATAAGCCTGGCTATACCAAGAGCTAGAAGACA
>NW_005876300.1:0-10240 GCF_000147115.1 Myotis lucifugus | reverse complement strand
CAAAATACCATGTGCGGGCACGCCGCCAGTGTGATTGAAACTTCGTGGCCCATGCGCAGAAGTCGGTTTTCGGCCTGGGCGAGTCTATTTTGAAGAAGTACTGTTGATATTTGGATCTGTTGACTAATGAGTTTGCCGACCACTGGATTAGAGCATTGTCCCATATGCCAAAGTTGTGAGTTTGATGCCGGTCAGGGCACATACAAGAATCAGCCAATGAATGCATATATGAGTATAACAACAAATCAATGATTCTCTCTCTCTCTCTATCTATCTATCTCTTTTAAATCAATCAATAAAAATAATTTAAATGCTTAAAATAAATATTTATATTTTCAATACATGACTTTTAGTGCATCTTTAAAATGTTGCAGATAAGTCTGAGGCATCATTTGGCATCTTGCTGTTTCTATAGCTGGACAACTTAGATCTTATTCATCAGCCTGCTGAACTGTTCCTTTTTCAGAAGCATAGATACCATCCAAAATTTTTCTGATATTCTTGTTTTTAACTGCTGTGGCTTGCTGAATCAAAGCAGCTGAATTTGGTGCAAGTTCAATGTTGTTTCATTCAAGAATCAGCTCATCTTTCTGGGCTTGAGATAATGAACAAGCAACACATGATCTCATCCAAACCCTGCAGATGTATTCTTCACTCAAGAAATTTCTGATTTCAACAAGATAACGATTCTTCTGAATAACAACGTTGATGGGGAAGTGAGCTTATACAGACCTCATCTTGTATAAGAGGCTGAGTGTAACACCCTTGATCATGACTGCAGATAGTGTGAGCCATGGCCAGTTCCTTTCTATTTCCCCACCATCTGTCAAACTGAAGCCTCTTCTTTTTCTTTCTTAGGAGACTGAGTTCTACATTGGTGTGGTTGAAGTCCATCCACAGGGTGCTTCTGGGGCCCTTCACAATAACTGTGCATCCCTTCAGAGTGATGTTCATATTTTCTGGGATGGTAACAGTCTGATTGCTGAGAATGGTCTTCATCCTTGCACTGGATGTGGCAAAGAGAGCCTAAAATAAATATTTAAATTAAAAATTGTAGCTCTGAGCATCTGCCAGCTCCAAGCATCTGCGATGGGGCCAGTTCCAGGCCAGGAGTTCAAAGTCAAGTGTGAGACTGGGAGCAGAGCACAGCCTCTTTGTGCACTCAACCACCATGACCCATTTCAACAAGGTATGGGCTCTCTACTGGCAGAGGTTAAGAACAAGGTTGCTTCCAAGTATGACCATCAAGCAGAGGAAGATTTCTGCAATTGGATATAAGAGGTGACAGGCATAATCCTCTGCAAATTCATAAACAAGCTACAAGCTCAGTGAAAGTCAATGAGTCCTCATTATATTGGCTTCGGTGGGAGAATTTTGACAACTTCATTAAAGCTATTCAGGCTTATGGTATGAAGCCCCATGACATATTTGAAGCAAATGTTCTTTTTGAGAATGGAAACACGACTCAAGTTCAAATGATGCTGGTGATTCTGGCAACAAAAGGATTCCATATCACCATCGACATTGGAATGAAGTGTGCAGAAAAACAAACATAACGTTTTGATGAAGGAAGATTAAAAGATGGCCAAAGTGTCATTCATTTGCAGATGGGAACCAATAAATGCCCCAGCCAGGTATGAGGGAATAAGACCAAAATATGAAGTCTCGGCTGGGCAAAAGCTACATGAGTTTGATAAACAGGAATTTAGTTTTATTTTAAATAAATCTCACCTTGCCCTGACCAGTTACTCAGTGGTTAGAGCGTCAGCCCACTGATTAAAGGGTCTTGGGTTTAATTCTGGTCGAGGGCACATATCTCAATTGTAGGCTCGATCCCCAGGTGTGTGTGTGGGAGGCAACCAATCAATGTATCTCTATCATATCAATGTTTCTCTCTCTGTGTCTTTCTTCTAAAATTAATGGAAAAAATATCCTTATTTCTTTTATCCCAATTTATATATCTTTTATTTTATTTTTGTGTCTATTGCATTATATAGAACTCCCAATAAAATGTTGAAAATCATTGGTGAGAGTGGACATCTTTGCCTAGTACTGTATATGTTGTTAGCTATAAGTTTTTGGCAGGTATTATTTACCAAGTTGAGGAAGTTTTTATCATTGTTTCTTAGATTACTGAGAGTTTTTTTTAATCAAAAATAAGTGTTGAATTTTGCAAAAAACCTATCCTGCGTCTATTGATAACAACATGTAATTTTTTAGTTTTAGTTTGTTGGTGTGATGGATTACATTAACTGGTTTTTAATGCATACTTGAGATGAATCCCATTCTTTTGTGATGTATAATTATTATTTTTAAAATATATTTTATTGATTTTTTACAGAGAGGAAGGTAGAGGGATAGAGAGTTAGAAACATCGATGAGAGAAAAACATAGATCAGCTGCCTCCTGCACACCCCCAACTAGGGATGCAACCAAGGTACATGCCCTTGAGCAGAATCGAACCTGGGACCTTTCAGTCCGGAGGCCGACGCTCTATCCACTGAGCCAAACCGGTGAGGGCTGTATAATTATTTTTATACATTGTTGGACTCAGTTCGCTAATGTTTTGTTGAAGAATTCCACACCTATATTTATAAAAGATATTGCTCCACAGCTTTTTTCTTTAATGCTTTGCCTGGTTGTAATATTAGAGTAATGCTGGCTTCAGAATGGTTTAGGAAGTATTTCTTCTGCCGCTAGCCTCTGAAAGAGATTGTAAAGAATTGCTATAATTTCTTCCTTAAATGTTTGGTAGAATTAAACAGTGAACCTATCTAAAGCTGACATTTTCAGGTTTGGAACATTATTGATCACTGATTCAAATTTCTTTAATAGTTACAGGTTTATTTAGACTGTCTATTTATCCTTTGTGTGAGTTATGAAAAATTACGAACTTTAAGGAATTGGTCCATTTCACCTAGGTCGGTGGTCGGCAAACTGCGGCTCCCGAGCCACACGCGGCTCTTTGGCCCCTTGAGTGTGGCCGCGAAGTTTCAATCGCGCTATAAGTGCACACCCGCAAGTGGTATTTTGTGGAAGAGCCACACTCAAGGGGCCGCAGTTTGCTCACCACTGACCTAGGTTATCAAATATGTGGGAATAGAGTTGTGCATAGTATTTTTATTATTTTTTAATTTCCATAGGATCTATAGTGATGCCTCCTGTATATTTATAATTCGTGTCTTCTCTCTTTTTCTTATTCGCTATGGCTAGAGGCTTATTGATTTTGTCAATCTTTTTAAAGAATCAGCTTTTGGTTACATTATTTTTTTCTGCCCCTATACCCTTCTCTAGTTCCCCCTCATTTCACTCTGAACAATCACCATACTGTTGTCTAGGTCTATGAGGTTTTTTGTGTTCTTTTTTATTTGTTTGTTTAATGCATTCACCACCTGGCCCAGTTCCACAATCCTCCTCCAGTCCCACAACTGGCATAATAAACTCTATATTTATGAGTCTGTTCCTATTTTGTTTGTTACCGAGGTTTTTGTTCCTTAGATTACACATGTAAATGAAATCATATGGAATTTGTCTTTCTCTGACTGCCTTCTTTCACTTAGCATAATAATCTCCAGGTCCATCCATGCTGTTGCAAAAAGTAAGATTTCCTTCTTTTTTACAGGTGAATAGTATTCCATTGTGTAAATGGACCATAGTTTTTTGTCCACACATCTACTGATGGACATTTGGGCTGCCTCCAAATCTTGGCTATTATAAATAGAGTTGCAATGAATGTAGGGGTGCGTATATTCTTTTGAATCAGTATTTGTGATCCTTCAGATATATTCACAGAATTGGAATCACTGGGTCATAGGAAGTTCCATTTTTAATTTTTTGAGGAAACTTCATACTGTTTTCAATAGTGGTAGCACCAATCTGCAATCCCATTAACAGTACACAATGGTTTCCTTTTTCCCACATCTTTGCCAACATTTGTATGTTGATTTATTGATGATAGCATTGTAATAGGTGTGAGATGATATCTCATTGTAGTTTTAATTTACATTTCTATGATGACTAATGACATTGAGCACCTTTTCATGTGTCTGTTGGTCATTTATATGTCCTCTTTGGAGAAGTGTCTATTCAGTTCCTTTGCCCATTTCTTAATTGGATTGACGTTTGTGTGTGTGTGTGTGTGTGTGTGTGTGCGCGCCTTATCAGATGTATCATAGGTGAATATGGTCTCTCATTCAGTGGGTTGTCTTTTCATTTTGTTGATGGTTTCCATTGCTGTGCAAAAACTTTTAGTTTGATATATCCCATTTGTGTGTTTTTTTTTTCTCTTGTTTCCCATGCTTAAGGAGTTACATAAGAAACTGCTGCCTATGTTTTCTTCTAAGAGTTTTATGGTTTCAAGTCTCACATTTAAGTATTTTATCCATTCTGAGTTTCTTCTTGTATATGGTGTAAGAAGGTGGTCTAATTTCATTTTTGTGCATATCTAATTATCCCAACACAATTTATTGTATAGACAGTCTTTACCCCATTGTATTTTCTCCCCTCTTTTGTCAAATATTAATTTACATTAAAGTCATGTGTTGTTTTTTCTTGGTTCTCTGTTCTGTTCCATTGATCTATAAGCCTGTTCTTATGCTAGTAACAGGCTGTTTTTATTATAATAGCTTGAAGTACAGTTAGATAGCAGGTAGTGTGATTTCTCTAACTTTGTTCTTCTTTCTCAATGTTAATGTGGCTATTCTGGGTCTTTTTGTAGTTATATAAATTTTTGGAATATTTGTCCTAATTCTGTGAAATATACCATTGGGATCTTGATAGGAATTGTGTTCAATCTATAGATTGCTTTGGGTAGTAAGGACATTTTAATGATGCTAATTCTTACCCATGAAAACTGTATATGATATCAATTGTTTAGACCTTCTTTAATTTACTGCTTCAGTGCCTTATAATTTCCTGAGTACAGGACTTTTACCTCCTTGGTTAAATTTATTTCTAAGTATTTTATTTCTGTTGATGCCATTGTAAATGTGATAGCATTCCTAGTTTCCCTTTTTGGTAGTTTATTATTGGTGTATAAAAACGCCACATACTTCTGGATTTTTTTGTATCCTTCTAGTTTACTGAATTCATTTATCAGCTCTTGTAGGTTTTTGGTGGAATATTTAGGGTTCTCTCTATACAGTATCATCTCATCTGCAAATAATAAGAGTTTTACTTTTTCTTTTTCAATCTGAATGCCTTTTTTTCTTGTTGTATGATTGTTAAAGCTACAACTTCCAGTACAAGGTTGACTAAGAGTGGTAAAAGCAAACATCCCTGTGTTATTCCTGATCCTGAGGGACTTAATTTAAAAACTTTCCCATTCAGCGTGATGTTGACTGTGTGTATATCACACATGGCCTTTATTATTTTGAGGTATGTTCCTTCTATGCCCACTTTGTTGAGAGTTTTAAATCATAAATGGATGCTGGATTTCATCAAATGCTTTTTCTGCATTTATTGATATGATTATGTGATTTTTATTCTTCATTTTGTTTATGTAATATATCACATTTATTGATTTGTGAATATTCAACCAGCCTTGCATCTCTGGAATAAAACCCCCTTGATAATGAAATATACTATTTTTAATGTATTGCTGGATCTGGTTTGTTAATATTTTATTGAGGATTTCATCAGGGATATTGGCCTATAATTTTTTTTTCTTTATAGTGTCTTTATCTGGTTTTGGGGTAAAGATAATACTGGTCACATCAAATGAGCCTGGGAATCTTCCCTTTTTTGAAATGTTTGGAATAGTTTGTGAAGGATAGATGTTAGTTCTTTTTTGAATGTTTTGTAAACTTTGCCTGTTGAAGCCATCTTGTTCAGGACTTTTTTTTTTTTTGCTGGGGGGTTTTTCATTTTTATATCATTCATGATAATTGGTCTATTCAGATTTTATGACTCTTGCTGATTCAGTTTTATAAGATTGTGTGTTTCTAGGAATTTATTCATTTCGCCCAGGTTGTCCAATTTTGTGGCATGATTTTATTTTGTAATATTTTCTTATAGATTTTTGTGTTTCTGTGGTGCCACTTGTTACTTCTCTTTCATTTCTGATTTTATTCATTTGAGTCCCCTTACTTTTGTTTTTCTTATGAGTCCAGTTAAAGGTTTATCAATCTTGCTTATCTTTTCAAAGAACCAGCTCTTGGTTTCATTGATATTCTGTATTCTTTTTTTATTTCTATGTCATTTATTTCTGTTCTGATCTTTATTATTTTCTTCCTTCTGCTTACTCTGAGCTTTGTTTTTTTGTTCTTTTTCTAATTATTTCAGATGTAACATTAAACTTCTTATTTGAGATGTTTCTTGTTTCTTGATGTAGGCATGTTAGTATGAATTTACCATAGATTTTCTGTTGTTGTGTGTTCATTTTCATTTGTCCCAATTTAACTTTGTTTCTTCTTTTATCTCATTGTTGACCCATTTATTTTTTAGTAACATGTTATTTTGTCTCCATATGTTTGTGTGTTTTTCAGTTTTTTTAATTGTGATTTATTTTTCTTTCATACTATTGTGGTCAGAGAAGATACTTGTTATGATTTCGATCTTCTTGAATTTATTAAGACTTTTTTTGTGTCCTAACGCAAAGCCTATCTTTGAGAATATACCATGAGCACTTAAGAATAATGTGTATTCTTATTTTTTAAATATATTTTTATTTATTTCAGAAAAGGAAGGAGAGAGAGAGAGAGAGATAAAGGCATCAATGATGACAGAGAATCATTGACCAGTTGCCTCCTGCATGCTTCCTACTGGGGATCGAGCCAGGAACCCGGCATGTGCCCTGACCTGGAATCAAACCATGATATCCTGGTTCATAGGTTGATGCTCAACCACTGAACCATGCCAGCCAGACTATTCTGATGTTTTAAGGTGAAATGCTTGGTAAATATCAAATAAATCTATCTGGCCCATTGTGGTATCTAAGGTTGCTGATGTCCTGTTGATTTTTTTTTTGTCTGAAAGATCTATTCATTTATGGCAGCAGGGTGTTAAATTCTCCTACTATGACTGTATTGCTGTCAGTCTCTCCCTTTATGTCCATCAAGAATTGCAATAAATATATTTAGGTGCTCCAATTTGGTTGCATCAGTGTTTACAATGGTTATAACTTACTGTTGGATTAATCCATTTAGTATTATGTAATGTCTTTCTTTGTCTCTTGCTATGGACTTTGTTTTGAAGTCTATTTTTTCTGATCTAAGTATTGATACCCCAGCTTTTTAAAATTTATTTTCATTTGCATGGAATATTTTTCTCTATCCTTTCTTTTTCAATTTGTATGTATCTTTTGTTCTGAGGTGGGTATCATATAGACATCATTTATATAGGTCATGTTTTTTTTATCCATTAAACTTACCCTATGTCTTTTGACCAGAGGATTTAACCCACTTACATTAAAGTTATTTTTAATAGGTACTTATCTATTGCCATTTTATTCTTTTTGATTTTTATTGTTGACAGTATTACAGATTTCCCCCCTTTTTCCCCATTGCCCACATCCACTCGGTCCCTGCCCCACCCAGGCCTTCACCACTCTATTGTCTGTGTACATAGACAATGCATATATGCATATAAGTTTTTTGTTTAATTTCTTCTTGCCCACCCCCTTCCCTCTGAGATTCATCAGTTTGTTCCATGTTTCCATGCTTCTGGTTCTATTTTATTAATCAGTTTATCTTATTCATTAGATTCCACAGATAAGTGAGGTCATGTGATATTTCTATTTTGACATTTTGTTGTTTATACCTATGCTTTTTACTCTCTATATTTCTGTTTTCCTTTATTTTCCTAAAGAAAGCCCTTTAACATTTCTTGTAATACTGGTTTGATGGTGAAGAACACCTTTTACTTTTTAAAAAAATTTTTTGATCTGGGAAGCACTTTAATTAGCCTTCAAATTTAAATGATATATTTGCTGAATAGAGTTGTCTTAGTTGTAGGTCCTTGCTTTTCATCACTTTGACTATGTCATGCCAAACACTTCACCTGAAGTGTTCCTGTTAAGAAATCAGCTGACAGCCCTGTGGGAGCTCCCTTTTGTCATCTCATTTTCAAAATTGCTGACTTGATTTTCTGCTTCATCCAACCTACTGTTGATTCCTTCTAGTGTATTCTTCATTTCAGATAATGTATTTTTCATTGTATTTCTTGCCTATGTTTTTGATGTCCTTTTTAATGCCTACTATCTCTTTGTTTAAATTCTCACAAGATCTCCTATTCTTCCCCTAAATTCCTTGAGCACCCTTATAGCTTGTTTTAAACCTTGTGTCTGTTATCTCGGTTGCTTCCAGTTTATTTAATTCTATATTCTGGGGATTTTTCTTGTTCTTTCATTTGGTTTCAGACTGGGTGCAACAAGCCATCCCCACTGCAAGAACAAGCTCAGCAAGGCAGAGCTACCAGCACTGGAAAGGACAGGACAAAAGAGTTTCTCCTTTGGTGGTGGGACTGGCCAAGCCTACTAGGGAGCAAGAACATCCCCTCCATTCGTGCCACCACCACACAATCCAATGCCTGTCCAAGTTCTGGACAAAAGCCTCTGACTAAGACATGTTACAATGTTCCCAGCTCTGAGCAACATTGCTTTCTCACTGTGGAACTGAGCTTAGCAAGGTGAGGTCACTGTGAGTCAGGAGTCAAAAGGACAGGCTAAATGAATCACCCAGTATGTGAGGGTAGAATGCCAGCTACATGCAAGAGTGGGACAAGGATGGCCCCCATTCCAAAGATACACAACTCAATGACTGAGTGTTTGCCAAGAGCTTATCCAGCAAAGAAGCATCCCAGTGGTCCCTGCTGGATGCAGCCAACAGACCTTTCTGCAGGACTTGAGCTTTGAATAGTGGTATCACCAGTAGATGTAGGACCCAGTTAGTACACTCTCCAGGCTGATACTATAAGAATAGGAGTGCTTGACTCTGGGAAGATGGTGTCTATGGACAGTATAGGATAGGGACTCAGCACAGGGACCTTGGTGGCTGACCCTCCATATTTTCTCTTCATAACTCCTGTATACTCTGAGTTGCTTTCCCTCTACCAGAGCCCTGGGTGAGTGTCTGAGATCAAAATCCTGTGCTTTGGCCTAATAAGGAAGCACCTGAGTTTCCAATAGACACACTTATCTTCCAGGTGGACAGAGTCCCTGCTTATTTTCACCGGCAGATGCTGTTCAGGTTCCTCTTCCTGGCTCTGGTGTTCTGGATGGGGGATCTCAGCATTGGGTTGAGACCCCATACTACTCAGGGAGCACTTTTCCAACCAAAATATCCCTTTGAATTCTTAACCGCAACGTGTGAATGTGGGGGCCAGACTTTTATTTTACAAAAATAATATAAAAATAGATCAAAGACCTAAATATTAGATACAAAACTATAAAATTCTTAGAAAACAAAACATAGCTGAAATATTCTTTACGTTAGATTTGGCAATTTTTTCTTGGCTATTCTACCAAATGCACAGGCAACCAAAAAAAAGATAGATTGGGATTCATATTACAAACTTTTGCACATTAAAGAACTCTATCAAAAGAGTTAAAAGGAAACTTGCGGAATAGAAGAAAATATTTTAAAGTTATATATATGCATTAAATTCAAAACATGTAAAGAACTGCTACAGCTAAACAATGACAACAATAACAATATGACACCAGTAACCACACTACGGTGGTCTGTGTCTGAGTTTTTGTTTCTCTTGCTTTATTCATTTGTAGTTTTTAGTTATACAGCCCACATATAAGTGAAACCATATGTTCTTTACTTTTTTCATTGGACACATTTCACTTAGTATTGTATTTCAAGATCCATTCATGTTGTTGCAAATGGCAGTATTTCATCTCCTATTATGTCTGAATAGCATTCCATTGTATAATGTACCACATTTTCTTTATCCAATCACCTGTTGAAAGATACTTTACTTGTTTTCAGGTAAAGGGAGTCAAATATATGTTAATAGAGGCCCAATGCACGAAATTCATGCAAGGGGCTCGGCCCTCACAGCCGTGCCTTCGTCCGGAAGGTCGTCCAGAAGGTGGTTCGGTTGTCTGGTCTAATTAGCATATTACACTTTTATTATTATAGATAGAAGGAAATTTGACTTCGGGTAGTAAACATACAATATGATATACAAGTGATGTATTATAAACTTGCACACTTAAAACCTATATTTAGTAATTTATTAACCAATGTCAACAATACATTTAATTTAAAAATGTAAACCCAAAAATATTGGC
>NW_005876299.1:0-10240 GCF_000147115.1 Myotis lucifugus | reverse complement strand
AGTTACAATCGGCCCGAGTTTACACGTTTCCCGCACTCCACCACAAATCTATATGAACCGAGTTAAGACGGCTCCCGCGGAATACGCGCAATTCACGCGAGCCGACTTAACTCCTTTCCCGCACTCCAAGTGCTAATTATCTCTGAAATCTGTTCCTCCTCTTTATTCTCATTGCTATTACTTTCCATAGTTCAGGCATTTATTATTACTTATGGAATAAACAAACAAAAACAACTATGGGAACTAACTGCTTCAAGTCTGACCCCCTTCAGTCCATCCACCAGGCTGTTACAGAGTAGTTTTTTTTTGTTTTTTTTTTTTATTTTTCGCTAAAAGTATTACAAAGGGTATTACATAAGTGTCCTTTTTTCCCCCCCACCCTTGACAAGCCCCTGCCCTCCCTTACCCCCCAGTGTCTTATGTCCATTAGTTATGGTTATATGGATGCATACAAGTCCTTCAGTTGATCTCTTACTCCCCTCCCTCCTGTCCCCCAACCCTCCCTGGCCTTCCCACTGCAGTCCGACAATCGGTTTGAGGCAGCTCTGCCACTGTATTTATTATTGTTCAAAAGTTTGTAACGGTCTTAATTATCCATGAAAGAGTGAGATCATGTGGTATTTTTCCTTCATTGACTGGCTTGTTTCACTTAGCATAATGCTCTCCAGTTCCATCCATGCTGTTGCAAATGGTAAGAGATCCTTCTTTTTAACAGCAGCATAGTATTCCATCGTGTAGATGTACCACAGTTTTCTAATCCATTCATCTACTGATGGGCACTTAGGCTGTTTCCAGATCTTAGCTATGGTGAATTGTGCTGCTATGAACATCTGGGTGCATATATCCTTTCTGATTGGTGTTTCTGGTTTCTTGGGATATATTCCTAGAAGTGGGATCACAGGGTCAAATGGGAGTTCCATTTCCAATTTTTTGAGGAACCTCCATACTGCCTTCCATAGTGGCTGCACCAGTCTGCATTCCCACCAGCAGTGCACAAGTGTTCCTTTTTCTCCACATCCTCTCCAGCACTTGTCGTTTGTTGATTTGTTGATGATGGCCATTCTGACAGGTGTGAGATGGTACCTCATTGTTGTTTTGATTTGCATCTCTCGGATGATTAGTGACTTTGAGCATGTTTTCATATGTCTCTTGGCTTTCTGAATGTCCTCTTTTGAAAGGTGTCTATTTAGATCCTTTGCCCATTTTTTGATTGGATTGTTTATCTTCTTTTTGTTAAGTTGTATGAGTTCCCTATAAATTTTGGAGATTAAGCCCTTATCAGATATGACATTGGCAAATATGTTTTCCCGCGAGGTGGGTTTTCTTGTTGTTTTGTTGATGGTTTCTTTTGCTGTGCAGAAGCTTTTTATTTTGATGTAGTCCCATTTGTTCAGTTTCTCTTTAGTTTCAACTGCCCTAGGAGCTGTATCAGTGAAGAAATTGTTTTGGCATATGTCTGAGATTTTGTTGCCTTTGTATTCTTCTAGAATTTTTATGGTTTCCTGTCGTACATTTAAGTCCTTTATCCATTTTGAGTTTATTCTTGGGTATGGTGTAAGTTGGTGGTCTAGTTTCATTTTCTTGCATATATCTGTCCAATTTTCCCAACACCATTTATTGAAGAGACTATCTTGGCTCCATTGTATGTTCATGCCTCCTTTGTCAAAAATTAATTGAGCATATTGGTTCGGGCTAATTTCTGGACTCTCTATTCTATTCCACTGATCTATACGTCTATTCTTGTGCCAGTACCAGGCAGTTTTGAGAACAGTGGCTTTGTAATACAGCTTGATATCTGGCATTGAGATCCCACCTACTTTGTTCTTTCTCAGGATCGTTGCAGCTATTCGGGGTCTTTTTTTATTCCAGATGAATTTTTGGAGAGTTCGTTCTAGATCTTTGAAGAAGGCCATTGGTATTTTAATGGGAAGTGCGTTGAATGTATAGATTGCTTTGGGTAGTATGGACATTTTAATGATGTTGATTCTACCAATCCAAGAAGATGGTATGTTCTTCCATCTGTTTATATCTTCCTCTATCTCTTTTTTCAAAGTCCTGTAGTTTTCTGAGTAGAGGTCTTTAACCTCTTTAGTTAACTTTATTCCTAGGTATCTTAATTTTTTTGGTGCAATGGTAAATGGGATTGTTTTTCTAATCTCTCTTTCAGAAAGTTCACTATTGGTGTATAGAAATGCCTCAGATTTCTTGGGGTTAATTTTGTATCCTACTACATTGCCAAATTCATGTATTAAGTCTAGTAGCTTTTTGATGGAGTCTCTAGGGTTTTGTATGTATAATATCATGTCATCTGCAAATAAGGACAGTTTTACTTCCTCTTTTCCAATTTGGATGCCTTTTATTTCTTCTTCTTGCCTAATTGCAATGGCTAATACTTCCAGTACTATGTTGAACAGGAGTGGTGAGAGTGGGCATCCCTGTCTTGTTCCTGTTCTTAGGGGAAATGGTGCTAGTTTTTGTCCATTGAGTATGATGTTGGCTGTGGGCCTGTCATATATGGCTTTTATTATGTTGAGGTATGACCCTTCTATTCCCACCTTTCTGAGAGTTTTTATCAAAAATGGGTGTTGGATTTTGTCGAAAGCTTTTTCTGCATCAATTGATATGACCATGTGGTTTTTTTCTTTCAATTTGTTTATGTGATGTATCACATTTATTGATTTACGGATGTTGTACCAACCTTGCATCTCTGGGATAAATCCTACTTGGTCATGGTGTATGATCCTTCTGATGTACTGCTGGATCCGATTTGCTAAGATTTTGTTGAGGATTTTGGCATCTATGTTCATGAGGGATATTGGCCTGTAATTCTCTTTCATTGTGATGTCTTTACCTGGTTTTGGTATTAGGGTGATGCTGGCTTCATAGAATGAGCTTGGAAGCGTTCCTTCCTCTTGAATTTTTTGTAGTAGTCTGAGGAGGGTAGGTTTTAGTTCTTCCTTGAATGTTTGGTAAAACTCCCCTGTGAAGCCGTCTGGCCCTGGGCTTTTGTTTGCTGGAAGCTTTCTGATGACTGCTTCAATTTCTTCCATAGTTATTGGCCTATTGAGGTTTTTAGATTCTTCCTGATTGAGTTTTGGAATGTTGTATTTTTCTAGGAATTTGTCCATTTCCTCCAGGTTGTCTAGTTTGTTGGAGTAGAGTTGCCCGTAGTATTGTTTAACAATCATTTGTATTTCTGTGGGGTCTGTTGTTATTTCGCCTCTATCATTTCTGATTTGGTTTATTTGGGACCTCTCCCTTTGCTTCTTGGTGAGCCTGGCTAGGGGTTTGTCAATCTTGTTTATCCTTTCAAAGAACCAGCTCTTGGTTTCATTGATTTTCTGTATTGTTTTTTTGGTCTCTATTTCATTGATTTCTGCTCTAATCTTTATTATCTCCTTCCTTCTGCTCACTCTGGGGTTTTCTTGTTGCTCTCTTTCTAATTCTTTGAGTTGTAGAGTTAGATGATTGACTACCATTTTTTCTTGTTTTTTGAGATAGGCCTGTAGAGCTATAAACTTTCCTCTCAGGACTGCTTTCATTGTGTCCCAGAGGTTTTGGATTGTTGTGTTTTCATTGTCATTAGTGTCCAGGATGTTTTTAATTTCTTCTTTGATGTCATTGGTAACCCAATCAATATTTAATAACATGCTATTCAGCTTCCAAATGTTTGAGTATTTTGGGTTGTTTTTATTGTAGTTTATTTCTAACATTATGCCATCGTGGTCTGAGAAGATGCTTTTTATGATTTCAATCTTCTTGAATTTGTGGAGACTTTGCTTGTGACCCAATATGTGGTCTATTTTTGAATATGTCCCATGAGCACCTGAGAGGAATGTATATTCCGCAGCTGTGGGGTGAAGTGTTCTGAAGATGTCAATTAAGTCCATCTGATCTAGTGAGTCATTTAGGATTGCTGTTTCTTTGCTGAGTTTTTGTCTAGCGGATTTATCCAGTGATGTCAGTGGTGTATTAAAGTCCCCTACTATGATTGTATTGTTGTCGATCTCTCCCCTGATATCTTCCAGAAGTTTTCTTATGTATGTGGGTGCTCCTGCATTGGGTGCATATATGTTTACCAGGGTTATATCTTCTTGTTGTATTGATCCCTTTAGTATTATGAAGTGGCCTTCCTTATCTCTGGTTATGGCCTTCACTTTGAGATGTATTTTGTCAGATATAAGTATTGCTACCCCAGCTTTCTTTTCCTTTCCATTTGCGTGGAAGATATTTTTCCATCCCTTCACTTTCAGTCTGTGTGAGTCCCTTCTAATGAGGTGGGTCTCTTGTAGACAGCAGATGTATGGGTCATGTTTTTTTATCCATTCAGCCACTCGATGTCTTTTGGTTGGAGCATTTAGTCCATTTACATTTAAAGTTATTATTGAAAGGTACTTGTTTGTAGCCATTTCTTTTTTTGTGTGTGTATGGCTGTTTTTTTTCTGAGCTTGATATTTCTTCTTTTTACACCAGTCCCTTTAGCATTTCTTGCATGGCTGGCTTGGTGGTGATAAACTCCCTTAGCCCTTTTTTGTCTGTGAAGCTTCTTATTTCCCCTTCAATTTTGAATGATAGCCTTGCTGGATAGAGTATTCTTGGATTCAGTCCTTTGCTTTGCATCACTTTGTAGATTTCCGTCCATTCTTTTCTGGCCTGATGTGTTTCTGTTGAGAAATCATTTGATAATCTAATGGGAGATCCCTTGTATGTTACTTTCCGTCTCTCTCTTGCAGCCTGTAAGATTCTCTCTTTATCCTGAACATTTGCCATGGTAATTATGATGTGTCTTGGTGTGGGTCTTTTCGGGTTCACCTTGTTTGGGACTCTCTGGGCTTGTGCGACTTTTTTCTTCCCCACCTCAGGGAAGTTTTCTGATATTATTTCTTCGAATAGGTTTTCTAATCCATGTTCATCTTTCTGTTGTTCTGGCACCCCTATTATTCGTATGTTGTTTCGTTTCATGTTGTCCCAAAGCTCCCTTAGGCTCTCCTCCTGTCTTTTAATTTTTTTCTCCATTTGCATTACAGTTTGAGTGTGTTTTGCTTCCTTGTCTTCTAATTCACTAATTCGGTCCTCCGCTTCTCCCAGTCTACTGTTGATACTTTCAATGGTGTTTTTTATTGCAGCTATGTCGCTCTTCATTTCTTCTTGGGACTTACTTAAGTTGTTGATTTTTTCATCTGTTTCTTCTAGCTTCTTGCATAAGTAGTTGAGTTTTTCATCTGTTTCTTCTTGCTTCTTGAACATCCGGTGCATGTACTCTAGGAACCTTATTCTGAATTCTTTTTCCGTCATGTTGCATATCTCTGTCTCACTTAGCTGCTTTTCTGGCGAGTCCTCCTTTTCTTTCCTTTGGGGGTTTCTTTGTCTACCCATGTTTGATCTCACTGACATGACTAGTTGTTGAGTCGTTCAGTGGCTGGACCCTGGGTGGCAGTGGCTGCTCCCTGGGTGGCAGTGGCTCCTTGGGCTGTGGTTGCTCCTTGGGCGGTTGTGGTAGCAGCGGCTCCTCTGTTGATAGCAGGGCCTCTGGTGGGTGCTGTTCACAGCTGTGGTGGCTCTTCTGGCTGGTGGAGGGAGGCTTCACACACAGCAACTGTTCCCCAGGCAGAGCGTGTGGTGATCAGGAGGCCGCTGTTGCTTGAATCTGCTGCGTTGATTTAAAGGCACAAAATACAACACAACAAGGCACAACGTACCAGGCACTGAACACTATTGTATTTACGATATTACTAACCCCAAATAAAGGTGGCCACCCGAGCTAAGAGAGTTGGGAGATAAGGGGGAAAGAAGAGAAAAAGGTAGAAGAGAAAAAAGAAAGAAAGAAAAAAAGGAGTGAAAAAATGAAATTGGAAAAAGGGAGGGGAAAAAGAGGAGGAAAAAAAAAGAAAAAAAAGTAAGAGAGAAAAGAGAATGAAGTATAAAAGGGGAAGAGACTATTTATATGAGGAGAAAACTCCTATAGGTCCACCACTAATACCAACAAATTACAGCAACAGATTCCTGGAGATGAATACAAACTACAAACAACCAATAATATCAAGCGACGCAAGGGGAAACAGAAGCACAGAAATAACCAGGGGGGGGGGGAGAGGGAGGGGCAGGAAAATAAAAAGAATAAGCAGTCTAACCTCACAAACAATCCTAAAAAAAAAAAACCCAATATACTCGTCAATCAAGCAAACAATAATAAAGCAATAGAGAGAGAAAAGAAGAAGAAGAGAAAAAAAAATTGGATAGTGAAGGAAGATAAGGGAAAGGTGTATAAGGATTTAGAACAGGGGATTGGACGTAGGATATATAAGCAGGGTTAAATTTTGACAGGGGGTAAAAAGAATAGGGAAAATCAAAAGCTGGAGTAGGGTAAGAGAAACAGGACAGCAAAAGGGAAAAAGTGGGGAAGATTGTTTAGCACAGAGGCAAATTGAGGTAGAGAAAAATGTTGCTAAAGGAACGATGAAAATAGAATGGAGAACATTAGTCCCAAAATAAAATAAAGACAAAATAAAATGACACTTTAAAGAATGGTAAAATGGTAGCGGTAATAATACTAGTTAAAAATAAAAATGTAGTAGCTGAAAGGGCAAAATCAGGTGATGGAGAAAAAGAAAAAAGAAAAAAAGGAAAAAAATGTTTTCTTAGTTAAAAGGAGAAAAAGTAATTTAAAAAAATAAAAATAAAAATGTGCAGTAATGCAGGTACTTCAGATCTTCTACTCTTCTTATTGGCATGCCCGGAATTCAGGAGAATGTTGAGTTTCCCTCTGATACACTGTTCCTCCGTGTTGTAAGCCACATTCCTGATTTTAAGGCCGGCCGTAAAATCCCCTTATTGCCTTATCTGTATTTACAGACGAGTCAGTTCGTGGCTCTGCCTCTGGGTGGCAGTGTGTCTGGATTGACCTCCGAGGCTATAAGTTCTCTCTGACCAGGAGCTCTCTATTGTACCTGAACCAGCTCCGCCCAGAGCTGGTTCCCCAGGCGCCACTCCCAGCTCTGTTTCCCAGGCTCCCCAAAAACAATCTTCCCCTACAAGCTCTGCTAGTGACCCCAACTGGGCAATCACATGCACTGGGGTTAACAATCAAACTCACAGAAGTAAGAGGAAGTGTGCAAACAAGAGCCTGGGGAGCTGTTCGAACTCACAGGGTTCCACCCTCCAGAACTGCGTGGAGTGTCTGAGCGGAGTGTCTGCGCGCGCTCAAGCCCCTGGCAACAAGTAGCCGGCTATCAGGGAAACTCTGAGGCAGCCCTTTTGCATCCAGTCCAACTATGGGCTCATTTATAGTGTTACCTTCTGGCAGCAGCCCTGCGGGAACCCTCCCCACTTGCGAGTCACGCTGGCCTCTATGGGCGCGGATTTTGGAGGGTGCAGATTTCCCCCTGCGCCCGCGCGTGCGTTCCTCGCTCCAACCTGAACTGCAAACCGCACCTTTGGGGTAAGTCTAACCTTTCCGTGGAGGGGTGCAGGTCTCTTCTGGGCTCTTGCAGTCGCGCTGCTTGCGAGTCGTTGCCTCCGGGTTAGTAGCCGCCGGGTTAGTAGCCGATCTCTGGATGCCGGTAACAGCTACCCAAGATGGCGCGGTCTCACCGCTGCACTGGCGCCCAGGGGGAGGTTTCAGCCTCAATCTCTAACCATCCGCATTTTTTAGGAGTTCTCTGTCTTTCCTGGCTGCAGACTGTCTCTCAGCTGAACCTCCCCAGCTTGATCGGGCTGATTGTTACCCGTTTCAGCTGCTCGCCCCTATCTGCTCCGGGACAAAGCACCAACACGTCCGTCTAAGCCTCCGCCATTTTTTCTCCCCTCTATATGTACAATTTTAAAAAGAAAACCTTTAGTGAAATTCTACCACAGAAATATGATGTCCTGTTTAGTATTATGGACACTTGTTATGTTAAAATATATAAATAAAGAGTTATGAATTTGAAGAATAACATCAATATTAAGAATTCCTGATAATTTTATCTCTTTTTTAAATTATCACATTTAATATTTGGGATTTGGAAACACTGAATACAATTATTGAATCTATAGTTTTACCCTTAAATATTATTGTAGGCTCCCCTGGGACAATGGAGTCCAATATTTCTCAAACATTTTTCAACCCTTAACCTGGGGTACAGTCAATGACTGAGCAATGATTACCTTTTGCTAGGTACTTGTTTTGAGATATCATTTATCTCAATTGTATCAATCTACCCAAGTCAATAAGTGATAAGATTCTGAAGTCTCTGAAGCTTGCTATCTATATGGATGGCATTCCAGAATGCTTGATGGCATCCATAGTTTGAGATAGTTCAGTGAGGCATTCATTTAACAAGACTATGATTCAGCTCCAATACCAGTTTTGAAAAAAGGAAGGTAAACTGAGTGTTTCATTTTTTTAAGGATAGTTGTTTTTGTTTATTCATTTCTTTAACTTGGAATATTATCCTGGTATATATCAGGGAGTTACTGTGTTGTACTCTTTTTCTAGTCACATTTATACCAAAAAAAATCATAATTAAGAGTATAATTTTCGAACATGAACAATATGTAGTGAAATATTCTGATTTTGCACACTATGGTTATAGTTGCCATAATTATTATTTTACTAAGACGTTTATTTTTTTCTCTGTGAAACTTCATTTTATAGCTAGATGTAATAATTTGTCTGCAAGAGAGGCTACATATTTTAAATTAACTTTTTCACAACTAATGCATATAGAGCACTATGGAGTTTGGAAGATAGAGGATAAGGAAAGCGAGATGTTAAGGTTGAAGAAAAGAGAGCTAGAATAAACTTGCAAATATTGGGGCTACCATCAAGAGAAGGTACTTCAAGAAAAACAAAGTGATCAGCACTAACATCTAGAAATGTCAATGAAGATGAGGACTAAAAAGTAGAGACCAGAATAATCAAATAATGCTTAGCTTAGAAATAAAAATCATTGGTGTGATAAGGGTAGGAAAATGACTGCTGTAACTTAAAGAGTGAAAAAGGTGAGGGAGTGGTTGTAATGGAGTCACAATCTCTCTAAGGCTAATGTTCTGTCTGCTGAGAAGGGATAGTAATATTAACAACACATTCATCACAGGCTTCATATGGGAACTGAGTGAGAGAATCTCTGTAAAGTGTTTACTTCAGTGTCATATAACAGTAAGCACTTACATTTTAAGCAATCTTATTTTTTAATTTTAAAAATCTTCAGAATAAAAAGTATTATTACTTTTTATATTATTTGTTTTTCTGAACTACTTTATTGGCCATTTAAATTTCTGTGGCTTGTGAGTTTATCCATTTGCCTATTTTTTCTATTGAATTTTTTCTTTTGCTTATTATATCAGCTTTTTACAAAATAAATTTGCTCATATATTCCTCTGTTTCCTCACACTGCACAGTGGAAAACACTATTCTTTGCAAGCTTTTCCTTTTCCTTTCAACTTCACCAACTCTTGTGGTCTCTTAAAAGCCAGGGGAATTTAAGTTCCAGGTGATAATTATTTTTACCTTAGTCCTTTAAGTACTTAGAAATAATTTTTTAGCAACTGTTTTACATTTTATAATCCTACTACAGGCCCAGTGCACGAGATTCATGCACTTGGGGTGGGGGGTGGTCCCTCAGCCTGGCCTGCACCCTCTTGCAGTCCAGGAGCCCTCAGGGGATGTCCAACTGCAGGCTTAGGCTCACTCCCGCCACCTCCACTGTGCTCACTAGCTGTTAGCCCAGCTTCTGGCTGAGCGGCACTCCCCTGTGGGAGCACACTGACCACCAAGGGGGCAGCTCCTGTGTTGAGCATCTGCCCCCTAATGGTCAGTGCACATCATAGCAACCAGTCATTTTGTGGTTCCGTTTATTTGTATATTAGCCTTTTATTATATAGGATTATCTGCCATATATTTAGGCCTTACAAGTAATATACATTTTATTAGTCTGCTCTGTACCCTGTTGGACCTTTCATTCTAAAGGTAAAATCATTTCTTTTTCACTATGAAGTTTTTAGTTTAGTTTTAAATTTCTGCAATAATTTCATCATTTACTTACCTTTTTACCCTTAGTAGAGCTATGAGTCCTTCACCGCTCCTCCTCAGCTTCATTATAATGAATTGTATCTCAATTATTCATGGTGACTGTTTATCTCAATATTTTTCTTTTCCACTCTATTAATATTATTTCCTTAGGGTTTGTTCTATTGGTGTTTGCATTTGATGTCTCTTCAGCTTTGATTCTTGTTTTTCTGTAAATATTTGTAGATAAGA
>NW_005876298.1:5975-10400 GCF_000147115.1 Myotis lucifugus | reverse complement strand
GGTGTGGGGGGCGCAGGTGGCTGAACCCCGGGCCAGCAGGAGGGGGAGCTCAGCCCCCCTCACCTCCAACTCAGAGGCCCTGCTTCCCAGGCCAGGGTTCTGGAACCTCCAAGAAGAAGAATAGGCCTCACCCTAGCTGGTGTGGCTCAGTGGATAGAGCGTTGGCCTGCGGACTGAAGGGTCCTGGGTTCGATTCTGGTCAAGGGAATGTGCCCGGGTTGCGGCCTCGATCCCCAGTGCGGGGCATGCGGGAGGCAGCCGATCAAAGATTCTTTCTCATCATTGATGTTTCTCTCCCTCTCCTTTCCTCTCTGAAATCAATAAAAAAATGAAAATGTGAAATATAGATACATTAGAAGAAGAAACAGGTGTCTCTGTGCAGGGCCCTGTCCGCAGCTGTGTCCCATATCGGGGCTGTGCTGAGGTCAGTGGCTCATCTCTCCAGGTGCCCGAGCCGTGGCCCTTCACGCAGGTGCTGTCCCAGCCTGTGCCCTTGGGCACCAGCCCTCCATCTGCCTTTCCAGCTCCCCAAGCTGCCACCCACAGCCCCCCCACCCCCCACAGCCCCGGGGCAGGCAGACAGGAGGCTCATTCAGGCCCCACGCCCAGGGAGGCTGCGGGGGTAATTAGCCCTGGGTGGGGGGTAATTATCCAGCTGATAATCATGGGCTGACCCACTCCCTCCCCAGGCCTCGTTTCCGGTGGCCTCGCTGCCGCCGCAGATGCTCACAGCCACACAGCCGGGCCATCAGGTGGGGCACAGCGGGGCTGAGAGGGGAGCCACCCCTGCATTTTCCTGGTTTCAGCCCTGACAGTCCCGCCTCCGAGGAATTCCTTTTGCCCTCGGAAAACAGGACCCTTGAGACACCCCTGAACCTCAGGCCCCTGCTCAGCCCAGCGTTCCGCAGCCTCGGCCTGTCACTGGGTGCCTCACCCCCACAAGGACCAGGCTGACCAGAAACGGGGCCCAAAGGGACACAGAGGTCTGCACGTCGGGCTGGCCAGGGCAGCGCGAGGCCTCAGCCTCCGTCCCTGCAGCCCCCCATCCACAGGCCCCTCGGCACAGCCAGGCCTGCCAGGCCCCGGCCCCTGCTGTCCTGTCGCCCTTAACCACGTCCGTCCCCGGCGCCAGGCGGGCGGCCCTTACCCGAGTCCGCGCACAGCGCAGCCAGAAGCAGAAGCACCAGGACTGGCCTCATCGTGGGGTGTCCGCCGCAGGGACTGGGCGCAGGCGTGCGGGCGGCTTTATACAGCGGCCGGCGGGACAGACCTAGTAATTTAGCTGGAGATGAGCTTGGGGAGCGGGGCCACCTGACTCGGGCGCCTGGCTTGCCCCACCCCCAGCGCCCGGGGTGCTCTCGAAGGTCAGGGTGCCCCTCGTTGAGCTGCGGGCTCCTCGCTCCTGCCATGGCCAGCAGCCCCGGCTGGGCTGGGGAGGAAGGAGCAGGCGCAGCCCGGCTGGCGGGGCTCAGTGGTTGGGCGTCGACCTAGGAACCAGGAGGTCAGGGCACAGGCCTGGGTTGTGGGCTCGCTCCCCAGTGAGGGGCGTGCAGGAGGCAGCGATCAATGATTCTCTCTCATCATGGATGTTTCTCTCTCTCCCTCACCTTTCCTCTCTGACATCAATAAAAAATATTAAAAAAAAAAAAAAAAGCAGGCACAGGGAGGGCGGTCTATGGGGTACAGCCCACTCTGGGGGCCTGGGGGATACGGCCCTGCCCTGGGTCTGGTCTGCAGGAACATGGCCCTGGGCAGGCAGGGCGGTGCCCAGCCCCTTTAATGGGGAAACTGAGGCACGCGGAGCTGAAAGCTGGCTTTGGACCCGTGTCTGGATCTTCACTGTGGCTGCCTGGGGCCCTGGTCAGTGCCGGCCTGAGACCCCGCATTCCAGCAACCTCCTCGGGGTGCCGCTGCCGCTGCTCTGAGGGGCCCAGCACCCCAGCGTCACTCGGTCACTGCTCTCCGCCTCCAGGCCAGGCTCTGAGGACCATGTGACATCCACTCCATCACCCAGTCCCTTCGCCTCCTCCAACCCCACCCTCCCTCTCCACCTGCCTCCAAGCCTGGGGCCCCGCCTGGAGCCGTCCTGGACTCAGGCCTGGTGTCTCCCCAGACCCCACCTCAGCCCTCTGCCCAGATCTGAGAACAATCCTGGCTCTGCTTCAGGGGGCACATGGCTCCCCGGCCGGCGTGGCTCAGAGGTTGAGCGTCAACCTATGAACAAGAAGGTCACGGTTCGATTTGCGGTCGGGGCACTGGCCCGGGTTGTGAACTCAACCCCCAGTGTGGGGTGTGCAGGAGACAGCGATCCATGATTCTCTCTCTCCTCCTTTCCTCTCTGAAATCAATAAAAGTACCCTTTTTAAAAGGGGGGGGGGCACATGGCTGGGAAGAGTGTGACAGATCCAGGCCGCAGCCACGAGACCCGGCCACGTGTGGAATGCTGGGCGCAGGCGGGCCCTGGGCTCGGCTGGGGCAGCAGGGAGAGGCAGGTGCAGCCCAGGGCCAGGAACATCCTGACGCCTTCCCGCTGGGCACTCCCTGCCCGGGTTCCCAGAATGGGGAGCCCCACCCACACAGGCAGCTGCTGTTGCCACCGTGGGCGGCCCGACTGCAGCCGGCCCCTCACTGAAGCCACCAGCAGGGACCGGCCCAGTGACCAGCCCAGGCCTCTGGGAGTGACGGGGCTGCTCCCGCTGGAGGGGGGACGGCCCGGGCTCGGGGGCCCCCCGCCCCAGGCCAGGCCTTGGTGATCCCTCTGCAGTGCCCGGCTCAGGCCCTCAGTGCTAGGGCGCAGGGATGAGAGGCTGTGTGTAGGGGTGTGGGAGACCCACATTCACAGAGGCCGGCCAGGTGCGCAGGCCGTGTCTCTACATGTTGAAGTTGGGGTGAGGAGGGGGAGACCCTTGAGGGCAGAGGGGGAGCCCATGGACAGGAGTAGGACCAGCCCAGCCAGGCGATGGGCTCCCCAAACTCTCCCGCAAGGGAAGTCGGCTGGGCCTTCCGGGCAGGCGCAGCGTGTCCTGAATTGGGGTCTACATGGGCGTCTGTGGGAGCGTTGTCCTCTCACGGGGCAGCCTGAGAGGTGCTGAGCCCCCTGAAGTCCCTCACGGACGTTTCCCCCTGATTGTCAGGGAGAGCGGGAGAGAGGGGGAAAGACAGAGACACATCCATGTGAGAGAGACACATCGATGGGTTGCCTCCCGCACATGCCCGGACCAGGCCCCAGGGCCAGGGAGGAGCCTGCAACCGAGGTCCGTGCCCTTGACCGGAATCGAACCCGGGACCCTTTGGTCCGGAGGCGGACGCTCTCTATTCACAAAGGCCAACCGGCCAGGGCTCAATGAGCATTTGAGGGACAAAGACTCTGCGGCCCCCGGGGAGGCCCCGGCGCCAGGGGCTGGGGGAGGGTGCACCGCCTTTGACGCTAGCCAGGCACCTGCGACTCACCCTTCTACAGGCTGGGTGCTCGCCAGTGGAGCCCAGACTCTGGTCCGGGCCGTGATGAACCGTGCCCCCCGCCCCTCCGCCTAGCGCTGGGTCGGTTCTCCAGCGGCAGAGAGGGAGCCGGTGCCCCACCCAGGGGTGTGTAGGGCAGGGGAGGGAAGTGGGGCTGCGGCCGGGCTGGGGTCCTGCCAGCCTAGAAGCGCTCCATCCCTCCACTGAGAGACCTTGACCACAGGTAAAAACTCTGAGCCCTGCTCCTGCCTCCCCTGCCTCGGCCACTTCTCCCTCCGTCCTTCCTTCACCTCCCTCCCTCGTTGCCGTGCTGGAGACAGGGACGGGGGACCCATAAATTACACTCAGGCCCCTTGCTGTCAGGCAGGGGTGCTCCTGTGCCTACATACACCAAGAACTCGGAGCCCTGCCCTGCTCACACGCTGAGCCCTGACCCTGGTCACACTCAGCCCTGACCCTGGTCACACTCAGCCCTGACCCTGGTCACACCCTGAGCCCTGACCCTGGTCACACTCTGAGCCCTGACCCTGGTCACACCCTGAGCCCTGACCCTGGTCACACTCTGGGCCCTGACCCTGGTCACACCCTGAGCCCTGACCCTGGTCACACCCTGAGCCCTGACCCTGGTCACACTCTGAGCCCTGACCCTGGTCACACTCTGAGCCCTGACCCTGGTCACACCCTGAGCCCTGACCCTGGTCACACCCTGAGCCCTGACCCTGGTCACACTCTGAGCCCTGACCCTGGTCACACTCTGAGCCCTGACCCTGGTCACACTCTGAGCCCTGACCCTGGTCACACTCTGAGCCCTGACCCTGGTCACACCCTGAGCCCTGACTCTGGTCACATTCTGAGCCCTGATTCCTGGTCACATTCTGAGCCCGTGACCTTGGTCACACTCTGAGCCCTGATCCTGGTCACACTCTGAGCCCTGACCCTGGTCACACTCTTGAGCCCTGACTCTGG
>NW_005876298.1:0-5815 GCF_000147115.1 Myotis lucifugus | reverse complement strand
CTGACCCTGGTCACACTCTGAGCCCTGACCCTGGTCACACCCTGAGCCCTGACTCTGGTCACATTCTGAGCCCTGACCCTGGTCACACCCTGAGCCCCGATGCTGGTCACACTCTGAGCCCTGACCCTGGTCACACCCTGAGCCTTGACCCTGGTCACACTCTGAGCCCTGACCCTGGTCACACTCTGAGCCCTGACCCTGGTCACACCCTGAGCCCCGATGCTGGTCACACTCTGAGCCCTGACCCTGGTCACACCCTGAGCCCCGATGCTGGTCACACTCTGAGCCCTGACCCTGGTCACACTCTGAGCCCTGACCCTGGTCACACCCTGAGCCCTGACCCTGGTCACACCCTGAGCCCTGACCCTGGTCACACTCTGAGCCCTGACCCTGGTCACACTCTGAGCCCTGACCCTGGTCACACCCTGAGCCCTGACCCTGGTCACACTCTGAGCCCTGACCCTGGTCACACTCTGAGCCCTGACCCTGGTCACACCCTGAGCCCTGACTCTGGTCACATTCTGAGCCCTGACCCTGGTCACACCCTGAGCCCCGATGCTGGTCACACTCTGAGCCCTGACCCTGGTCACACCCTGAGCCCTGACCCTGGTCACACTCTGAGCCCTGACCCTGGTCACACTCTGAGCCCTGACCCTGGTCACACTCTGAGCCCTGACCCTGGTCCCCTGTGAAGCCTGAGCCTTGGCCATGGCAAGCTGTCCTAGTCTTCAGACCTGTGACCAGCATGTGGGGACACAGAGGAAGAACCTTGCCCCGTCTCAGGACACAGAGCACCTCCGCCAGGGGCTGGCTGCTAGGTGTCCGGTTGGTGGGAAGCCAGTGGCCTGAGCAGCAGGGCTGCTGGGAGTTGTTCTGCCCCAGCCTGCCCGCTGCCTCCCGCCCCCTGCAGCTGGGAGAGGGCCAGCCTCGCTGTGCTGTCTCAGGGTGTGGCCTCTGCGTGCGCCCCGCACAGGAGCCGCCTGCCCACTTCCCTCCTGGAGCCTCTAAGAGGAGGCGCTGGGTCGGGGAGGAGAGCGGGGGTAATTTTCTCGGGGTCCCCGGGGGTGGCTGTCTGGGCAGCAAGGAGCCAGGATGCAGGACGCGCATGTTCCTGAGCGTGGGCAGCTGATACTCCCCAGGACCCAGGAGGCGGCAAACTGGATAAACGGGGTGTCCCAGCAGCCGGGGGCCTGCAGGGTGAGCCTGGGACAGTCCAGCCTGCCCCACACACCCAGTCTAATTTGGGGTTTGCTAGGGAATAGCAGAGAAGTGTAATCCGGAACAAGCATGCTATCCCAAAAACTGAGTTCTGCAAACACAGGTGGAAGTTTACAGAGAAAAAGGAGGAAGTGGGAGGGGCTTTGAACTGAGCCCCAAGGCCTGTGGGCGGGAACTGGAGAGTCGGGGTGTCCTGGCGAGGGTTTGGCCCCCGCTGGGCTGGCTGGCAAGGAGGAGCTCCCCTCTTCCTGCTGGAGCCCCGATGTAGCTGCCTCTGCTTGTCAGGGTCTGTGCAGGGGCTCCCCACTGGGGACCCTGGATCCATTTTTTATAAATATATTTTAATTGATTTCAGAGAGGAAGGGAGAAGGAGAGGGAGAGAGAAACATCAACGATGAGAATCATGGATCAGCTGCCTCCTGCACGCCCCACACTGGGGATGGAGCCAGCAACTGGGCCTGTGCCCTGACCGGGAATCAAACCAGTGACGCTCAACCTCTGAGCCACGCGGGCCGGGTCGGATCCTTTTTGAACGCGATTTCCTTGGTTCGTGTTCACACCTGATTTTAGAATCTCTCCCCGACCTTGGGTGTCTACCGTTTGCAACAGTAACAGACTCGCCTCCACCTTCCCTCCCAGCCCAGCCGCCTGGGTCCCGGTTCTGCTCAGCACATCCTTTAAGCGCAGCCCGCGGCAGTGCCTGGCCCCGCCGCTAGGGGCGCAGGAGGGGCGAGTGCGCCCGGTGCCTATTTCCAGCCCCTGCACCGCGCCTCCTTCCGCAGACCCATCCTTCAATGAGCACTGCGACCCCTTCCATCCTCCCCATCGGAGACCCGGCCAGAGACCCCTCTGCGGGGTCCTCTGCGGGCCAGAGCCCACGCTGTCACCTGCTCACCTGCCCTGCGCACTGACGCAGAGTTGGCACCGCACACCCCGGGCCAATCCGTGCTCCGGTCCTAGGCCTGGGAGCGCGCATGGCTTTGGAGAAGAGGGGTCCCCACACCCCAAATCCTAATTGCAGGAAAGGCCGGGGTTGCCCAGAATGCTGAGGCTGTGCTGCACACCTGGCCCCAGGTCCGGAGGCAGGACAGAGCACGGGAGAATGGGGTGTCCCCACTCTGGGGACACTGGGGTGAAGTCCGAGTTCGTGCAGTAGAGTCCCCTCTCTCCTGACTCCTGGGATCGGGGAGAGGAGCTGAGGACGAGCAGCTGCAGCGTCTCCCTCATCAGGACAGGGTCCCAGGCTGACGCCCTACCCCCGCCAGGGGTCCTTCCCCCGCAGGCACTCCGCCTCCTGCTCTGACCCTCACCGCCCTGGAGAGGCTGCCGCAGGCCTCAGGGCCACGGGCTGAGAGCCCCACTCAGGTGGGTGCCTTTACACCGCCCCTGCGTTTCCTGCCTTCAGGGTGACTCTGGGGTCTCCACCTCCATGGGAGTCCTCCCGGCTGGTCCTGCTGGGAGTGGTGCTTCCTCGCCCACCTCTCTCCACCCTCCTCCCCTGCAGACACGGCTCCTGGGAACCTGCCCAGAGCCGGGCACCCAGCTCCAGAGACCCAGCCCAGCCCAGTGCCCGGCTGGGGAGCAGGGGGCTGCGTATTTGAGGCAGGGTTCTTTCTGGGGTGAGAGTGTCCTGCCCTGAGTAGTGATGGCTGCACCTGGTGAACATGCTAAGATGCCGAGTCCCACCCTGTTAGATGCTGAGTTTGTGCTGTGGCTGTGGTCCCAGAATTAAAGTCAGGCAGCGATTTAGAGAACTGGCGGGAGGCAGGCAGCAGGAGGCCGCAGTGGCGGCGGCAGCCAGACTCCCCGGGTTTCCAGGCCATCGCAGCGGCTTTGGGGTCCCTCGCCCTACTCAGCCGTCACTGCGGGAACACGACCAGTTCCCGCAGAGCTGGGTGACCACACAGGGACGCAGGGCAGTCCGCAGGCAGTGGCCCTGGCGCCAGGCACAGGCTCTGCTCGGCTGCCCAGCCCAGACCCGCAGGACGGCGAGGGGCCGAGGGGCCTGAGCTCTGCGCAGCTGGGACCCTGTCCCAGGACACCCTCCCTGCAGCTGCTGGGCTTTGTTGGGAGAAAGTGTGGCCTGTGTGCGGGATGTTAGAGGGAAGCACGCTTCTCAACACCAGCTCCACAGAAGCCCTTTATTTCTCTCCGCAACTGGGTGACTCGCTGTGAATGGCAACTGGCCAGCGGGGGCCTGAGGGTCAGGGTCTCTGGCTCACAAGACAGCAAAGGGGAGTGAACTTGCTCTGAGGAATGGGGGTGGGGGGCGGGGGGGGACCCGGTCACCGAGGCAAGGTCTTCTCATGTCAGGGCGCTGCTCACGAGGATGGAGGCGCAGCTCAGGAGGACCCCCCAGAGCCCTCCGCCCCCCAGGCGCATGGCCCCTTCTAGCTCCTCCTCGATGGTCTGGTCGGGAAGGATGTCCCGCTCCATGTTGGTGGGCCCCCCCACGTTACAGCTCATGATGCCGCAGCACCTCACCCAGTAGAAGCTGTTGGTCCTCAGGACCTTAGGTGCCGGGGGCGGCATCTCGGACTCATAGACGAACGTGCAGTTGTTCGTGCAGTTCTTGTACACGAGCACTTCCCGCGAGCTCAGGCCTGGAAAGGAAACCACCGCTTCACGTTTTCTGCTTGTAAACACCAGGCACGCTCACGCTCACGCTCACGCTCACGCTCACACTCCCATTGGGGACTGTGCCGTGCCCACAGCCTCACTACAGATGTCACCACGTTGCTAGAATTCTTTTTCTTTTAATTTTTAAATTGACTTTTACAGAGAGAGGGAAGGAGAGGGAGAGAGAAAAACATCGATGAAAGAGAAACATCTATCGGCTGCCTCCTGCACACCCCCTCATGGGGATCGAGCCCCCAACCCAGGTATGTGCCCTGACCAGGAATCGAACCCGCAACCTTTGGGTGCCTGGGACGGTGCCCAACCACTGAACCACACCGGCCAGGCCCCTGGCTAGAATTCCTGACTGGGAAAGAAGATCCAAGTCCTCCAGAGGATCGGGGACTCCACCAGCAACTGGTCCTGCAGGTGTGCCCTCCGGGCGGCCAGCATCTCCGCTCGGCCCCCAGATAGTGATGGGCTCGCTATGCAGCCACACCGATGAAATGCCCTGTTCCCTCTGCTCTGCCCTCACCGAGAATATGTTCACTAGTGACAGAGAGAGGAAGGGAGACAGAGAGACAAAGAGAAGCTCCCTGGACGTCAGGCTCTGCTCCGGCCCCGCGCCTGGCCTCCTGGGGGGCAGGTGTCGTCCCGGAGGCCAGAGGGCGGCCGCTCCTTGGCCTGGCAGCTGGTCGGCCTCCAGAGACCAGAGTCACTGGGGCACGAGGAACCGCCTGGCCTCAGGGGGCACCAGGTGGAGGCCTTGAGCTTCGGCCTCACTCCCAGCCGGCCTCTGGGGACCCTGGGAGCCATGTCCACTGCCAGCCGCCCTCCCAGCACGTGGCTCTGCGGTGCGGCTCCCACTGCTGTCCCGGGGGCCCACCAGTGCCTGAGCACATGCCGCTGGGACCGGACAGAGCAGGCAGGGCCAGGGCTGCGCAGCCCAAGCCGCCTGGCTCTGCCCTGAACGCGCCGCGGTGGCCCGTGTGCGCGGGGGGGCAGGGCACTCACGGATGGAGACCGTCATACAGCGCCTGATCTCGTACTCGCAGGTCTTAAGAGTCGAACACTGGAAGGTGTTGATGGCCGAACACTCGTAGCATTTCAGGTTGTAGGTGACTGAGGAGAGAGGGGCGAACCTGCACCAGCACTGCCTGCCCGCCCCGCCCCTCTCCCAGCCTTGAGGTTGGGGTGCGCAGGGCTCAGCCCTGGGCGGGCTGCGAGGCTGGGCAGGGCCAGCTCCCTGGGCGCAGCCAAGTCCAGCGGGAGTGCACCTGTTCCCAGAGGCAGGCCCAGGGAACCCCGCAGGGTAGCCGGAGACCTCTGCTCCGGGGGTGCGGCCCCCTCAGAGGCCAGTACCCCCAGATCTCCCTGGACCCGGCACCCCTGCTGCCTGCCTGAGTGGAGCCCCACAGGCCTCCAGGGCGCGGCCCCAGACCAAGTTCCCCCCCAATACACCCCTCTTGTCTCGGGGTCCAGAGGCTCCCGGCTGGCGAAGGGTGGGAACCGCACCCCAACCTTCACAGGACCAGGGTCCATGGGGGGGCCTCTCCCTCAGACATGGCGGGGCGGGCACTCACATGCGCTCACCCCCAGCTGCAGCCCGGACAGGAGCAGGGCACAGAGCAGCAGCATCGCGGGCAGGACTGACCGACCTGTGGGCAGGAGGCCAGGGCGCAGGTGGGCGGAGCAGGGGGAGGGGGAGGCGGGCAGGGGTGGGGCTGGAGCTGGGCAGGCTGATGACCCCTATGCTGGGCTCCTGTCCCAAGGCTGCCCCCCAGGACCGCACCCCTGACCCAAGGCTGAGGTCTGGGCCTGCGGACCCCACCCAGGATGCGCCCAGACCTTCTGGAACCTTCCACACCTCCCTTCTACCCACAGGCTCCCAGCCGTTTGGAACCCTACCCCCCAAAGTGCCTCACCTTATGGAACACCACCCCCCAAAGCTCCTGCCCTTTTAGAAACCCGCCCCCCAATG
>NW_005876297.1:11669-13948 GCF_000147115.1 Myotis lucifugus | reverse complement strand
GACATAAAACACGCTCTACCCCCTGGTTAGAGCCTGTCTGGGCTGCTGATCCACTGAACGCTGTCTCGGTGTCATTTCTTCTTCACCGACTCGTCCACACCCTTGGGTACCCCTGGGCCTGGACCCCAACATCCGGGACAGCCCGGGCGCCGCGCGGGAAGTGAAGGACCGGCGTGCCTCCGCACGGGCTCGATCCGAGGCTGATTCGGGGCCCGCCATGGCCGACAAAATCCACATGTCACTGGACGACATCATTCGGCTGGACCGGAGCCAGCGGGACGGCCATGGCCTGGGCCGCGGCCGGGGCCGCGGCGGGGGCAAGGGTGGGGGCGGGGACCGAGGCTGGGACCGAGGCCAGGCCGGCTCCCAGAGAGGCCACGGCCACAGCCACGGCCGCGGCGGGGGCAGGGACCGAGGCTGGGACCGAGGCAGGGCCGGCTCCCAGGGAGGCCTCGGCGGTGGCGGAGCGCAGGCCGCCGCCGCCCCCGAGAGCTGGGGCGGCGGGCCGTTCCGGAACAGGGCGGCCCTCGGCCGAGGCAGGAACCGGCCGGCGCCCTACAGCAGGCCGAGACAGCTTCCCGACGAGTGGCACCACGACCGCTCCCGCAGGGCCTTCGGCAGGTGCGCCGGCCTGACGACCGGTGGGAAGCTGCTGCTGTCCAACCTGGACTTCGGAGTGTCCGACGCGGACATCCAGCAGCTGTTTGCGGAGTTCGGGCCTCTGAAGCAGGCCGCTGTCCATTACGACCGCTCTGGCCGCAGCCTGGGAACAGCCCACGTGCACTTTGAGCGCAAGGCAGACGCCCTGGAAGCCAGGAAGCAGTACAACGGCGTCCCTTTGGATGGCCGTCCCCTCCACATCCAGATCCTCACCTCGAACATAGTCACGCAGCCCAGGCCAGAACCGAGTGTCAACAGAGGCTGGGTGACTACAAACCGAGGATCTGGAGGCTTTGGCGGCGGCACTCAGGGCCGCGCCAGCGGAGGCAACCTGCGAACAGGCAGGCGCACTGGCCGCCATTCAAAGCAACACATCTCGGCGGAGGAGTTGGACGCCCAGCTGGACGCTTACAACTCGCTGAGGGGCACCAAAAAGTCGGACGCCCAGAAAGACGCTGACAACCCGATGAGGGGCACTGAACAGTTGCACGCCCAGAAGGACGCTGAAAACTCGATGAGGGGCACTGAGCTGCTGGATACCCAGCTGGACAATTACAAAGCGATGAGGGGCTCCAGGCAGTTGGACGCCCAAAAGGGCGCTTGCAACTCCACGAGGGCCACCAAAAGCATGAACGCCCATCTGGGCGCTTACAATGCAATGACGGACACCAAAACGTTGGAGGCCCAGAAGGACGCTTACAGCTCCATGAGGGACACCGAGGAGTTGGACGCCCAGCTGGACGCTTACAACTCGCTGAAGGGCACCAAAAAGTTGGACTCCCAGAAGGACCCCGACAACCCGATGAGGGGCACTGAGCAGTTGGACGCCCAGAAGGATGCTGAAAACTCGATGAGGAGCACTGAGCTGTTGGACGCTCAGCTGGAGAATTACAAAGCGATGTGGGGCTCCAGGCAGTTGGATGCCAAGCACGACGTTTACAGCGGGATGAGGGGCACCCAGCAGTTGGACGCCCAAAAGGGCGCTTACAACTCCATGAGGGCCACCAAAAGCATGAACGCCCATCTGGGCGCTTACAATGCAATGACGGACACCAAAACGTTGGAGGCCCAGAAGGACGCTTACAGCTCCATGAGGGACACCGAGGAGTTGGACGCCCAGCTGGACGCTTACAACTCGCTGAAGGGCACCAAAAAGTTGGAGGCCCAGAAGGATGCTGACAGCCCGATGAGGGTCACTGAGCAGTTGAACGCCCAGCTGGAGAATTACAAAGCGATGAGGGGCCCCAAGCAGCTGGACGCCAAGCAGGACGCTTACAACGGGATGAGGGACACCGCGGATTTGGACGCCCTACTGGACACTTACCACGCGATGAGGGACACCGAGGACTTGGACGGCCAGATGGACGCCGAGGAGGTGGACGCCCTGCTGGACGATGACGATGTGATGATGGACACCAGCTAAAGCACCAGCAAGTCAGTGTGCGCGAGGATGGCCAGGGACCTGGGGCCAATGATGGAGTTGTTTCTTCTGTTTGGAAATAGGATTTAAAACTCCTAGAAAGATTTTTCGTTAACTTTTATTTTATTGAATAACTCTGAAAAAGATCTGTTTTGTACCGCGGCATTTTGGGGATTCATTTTACCGGTTGCTGTTTTCA
>NW_005876297.1:7236-10011 GCF_000147115.1 Myotis lucifugus | reverse complement strand
CAAAAAAAAAGCCCCGCTCATTAGGCCGAGTTAAGTTACCCGAGTACAGCAGCCTACTTCATTAATGCCACGTTACCCAGGCTTATCGAAATGTAGAAACGAGACCCAGTAGAGCGTCAGAATCAGAGATCGTCTCCACTGTAGTCGTATGTCGGTGGCGGAGCGCAGGCCGCCGCCGCCCCCGAGAGCTGGGGCGGCCGGGCCGTTCCGGAACAGGGCGGCCCTCGGCCGAGGCAGGAACCGGCCGGCGCCCTACAGCAGGCCGAGACAGCTTCCCGACGAGTGGCACCACGACCGCTCCCGCAGGGCCTTCGGCAGGTGCGCCGGCCTGACGACCGGTGGGAAGCTGCTGCTGTCCAACCTGGACTTCCGAGTGTCCGACGCGGACATCCAGCAGCTGTTTGCGGAGTTCGGGCCTCTGAAGCAGGCCGCTGTCCATTACGACCGCTCTGGCCGCAGCCTGGGAACAGCCCACGTGCACTTTGAGCGCAAGGCAGACGCCCTGGAAGCCAGGAAGCAGTACAACGGCGTCCCTTTGGATGGCCGTCCCCTCCACATCCAGATCCTCACCTCGAACATAGTCACGCAGCCCAGGCCAGAACCGAGTGTCAACAGAGGCTGGGTGACTACAAACCGAGGATCTGGAGGCTTTGGCGGCGGCACTCAGGGCCGCGCCAGCGGAGGCAACCTGCGAACAGGCAGGCGCACTGGCCGCCATTCAAAGCGACACATCTCGGCGGAGGAGTTGGACGCCCAGCTGGACGCTTACAACTCGCTGAGGGGCACCAAAAAGTCGGACGCCCAGAAGGACGCTGAAAACTCGATGAGGGGCACTGAGCTGCTGGATACCCAGCTGGACAATTACAACTCGATGAGGGGCACTGAGCTGCTGGATACCCAGCTGGACAATTACAAAGCGATGAGGGGCTCCAGGCATGAACGCCCATCTGGGCGCTTACAATGCAATGACGGACACCAAAACGTTGGAGGCCCAGAAGGACGCTTACAGCTCCATGAGGGACACCGAGGAGTTGGACGCCCAGCTGGACGCTTACAACTCGCTGAAGGGCACCAAAAAGTTGGACTCCCAGAAGGACCCCGACAACCCGATGAGGGGCACTGAGCAGTTGGACGCCCAGAAGGATGCTGAAAACTCGATGAGGAGCACTGAGCTGTTGGACGCTCAGCTGGAGAATTACAAAGCGATGTGGGGCTCCAGGCAGTTGGATGCCAAGCACGACGTTTACAGCGGGATGAGGGGCACCCAGCAGTTGGACGCCCAAAAGGGCGCTTACAACTCCATGAGGGCCACCAAAAGCATGAACGCCCATCTGGGCGCTTACAATGCAATGACGGACACCAAAACGTTGGAGGCCCAGAAGGACGCTTACAGCTCCATGAGGGACACCGAGGGGTTGGATGCCCAGTTGGACGCTTACAACTCGCTGAGGGGCACCAAAACGTTGGACGCCCAGAAGGACGCTGACAGCCCGATGAGGGTCACTGAGCAGTTGAACGCCCAGCTGGAGAATTACAAAGCGATGAGGGGCCCCAAGCAGCTGGACGCCAAGCAGGACGCTTACAACGGGATGAGGGACACCGCGGATTTGGACGCCCTACTGGACACTTACCACGCGATGAGGGACACCGAGGACTTGGACGGCCAGATGGACGCCGAGGAGGTGGACGCCCTGCTGGACGATGACGATGTGATGATGGACACCAGCTAAAGCACCAGCAAGTCAGTGTGCGCGAGGATGGCCAGGGACCTGGGGCCAATGATGGAGTTGTTTCTTCTGTTTGGAAATAGGATTTAAAACTCCTAGAAAGATTTTTCGTTAACTTTTATTTTATTGAATAACTCTGAAAAAGATCTGTTTTGTACCGCGGCATTTTGGGGATTCATTTTACCGGTTGCTGTTTTCACCTTGGCCATAATCACTCGAAAATATGTGGGAAAAACAAACAAACAAACAAAATAAGTCGTCCCCTCCGATAAAACAACAACAACAACAACAACAACAACAAAACGCTCCTCAGAAAAAAACGTTGATCCCGCCTTTGAAATTTCTGAGGCTTTGGCAAGCCCAGGTGGTCAGGTCCTGGACTTGGTCTCTGGGCAGGGGCCTGACCATCCATCCACAGAGTGAGCGGGGTGGGGGGAGGGTTGCGGGAGGGGGGTGGTTGGTGTGGGGGTGGGTGTGGGCGGGTGTGGATCAGATGGACAGGCCAGGACATAATCTTTGGCTGTGGATTACAGAATTTGGGTGGACTGGCGCAGGGGCCAAGGAGCCCGTCCCGCCCTCTGCTGGTCGAGAAGCGTCAATGCAAGCCCCCCTCCTGCAACCTACTGTGGGGCAAGCACAGACAGGTGACTGGACTTCCCCATTTGTGGCTAGACCTGAGGCGGGAAGGACATGCAGGGAGCGTTGTCTTTGAGAAGGCAGGGGCCCGAAGGGTGTTCATGGATGGCGACGGACCGTTCAAAGCGAGGAGTGTCCGTGGAGGGATTGCGGCTGGACACGCACAGATGCTCGCGCTGGGCGCCCCGCGCACCCCATACTCCCACACCCCAACCCCACACCCACACCCAAACCCAAACCCACACCCACACCCAAGACCCAGGTCCCTATCCCGGCCGCTTTCCCCCCGAGTCCCCGCCCGTCGCCGGGGGCACAGAGAAAAATAAAAAAGGAGAAAACAACAGGAGCAAGAGCACATATAACGACGAAAAGATCTCAGAGGAGGGCCCACAGGGAGACAGTACGCCTGCTT
>NW_005876297.1:3694-5770 GCF_000147115.1 Myotis lucifugus | reverse complement strand
GCTCGCCAGTAGCTGGCTTAAATCACCGTCTCGCGGCCCGGCTCGATACGACTGTCTAACGTGGCTGGTCGAATTCAAACACAGGTTCTGGAGGCTTGGAGGCTCGCACTTGAATTCCCGGGTAGCGCCGCCGGATTTATTAAACCCAGGTTAACTTGGGTTATCAAACTGGCCACCATTCAAAGCAAACACATCTCGGCGGAGGAGTTGGACGCCCAGCTGGAGGCTTACAACTCGCTGAGGGGCACCAAAAAGTCGGACGCCCAGAAAGACGCTGACAACCCGATGAGGGGCACTGAACAGTTGCACGCCCAGAAGGACGCTGAAAACTCGATGAGGGGCACTGAGCTGCTGGATACCCAGCTGGACAATTACAAAGCGATGAGGGGCTCCAGGCAGTTGGACGCCCAAAAGGGCGCTTGCAACTCCACGAGGGCCACCAAAAGCATGAACGCCCATCTGGGCGCTTACAATGCAATGACGGACACCAAAACGTTGGAGGCCCAGAAGGACGCTTACAGCTCCATGAGGGACACCGAGGAGTTGGACGCCCAGCTGGACGCTTACAACTCGCTGAAGGGCACCAAAAAGTTGGACTCCCAGAAGGACCCCGACAACCCGATGAGGGGCACTGAGCAGTTGGACGCCCAGAAGGATGCTGAAAACTCGATGAGGAGCACTGAGCTGTTGGACGCTCAGCTGGAGAATTACAAAGCGATGTGGGGCTCCAGGCAGTTGGATGCCAAGCACGACGTTTACAGCGGGATGAGGGGCACCCAGCAGTTGGACGCCCAAAAGGGCGCTTACAACTCCATGAGGGCCACTAAAAGCATGAACGCCCATCTGGGCTCTTACAATGCGATGAGGGACACCAAAACGTTGGAGGCCCAGAAGGATGCTTACAGCTCCATGAGGGACACCGAGGGGTTGGATGCCCAGTTGGACGCTTACAACTCGCTGAGGGGCACCAAAACGTTGGACGCCCAGAAGGACGCTGACAGCCCGATGAGGGTCACTGAGCAGTTGAACGCCCAGCTGGAGAATTACAAAGCGATGAGGGGCCCCAAGCAGCTGGACGCCAAGCAGGACGCTTACAACGGGATGAGGGACACCGCGGATTTGGACGCCCTACTGGACACTTACCACGCGATGAGGGACACCGAGGACTTGGACGGCCAGATGGACGCCGAGGAGGTGGACGCCCTGCTGGACGATGACGATGTGATGATGGACACCAGCTAAAGCACCAGCAAGTCAGTGTGCGCGAGGATGGCCAGGGACCTGGGGCCAATGATGGAGTTGTTTCTTCTGTTTGGAAATAGGATTTAAAACTCCTAGAAAGATTTTTCGTTAACTTTTATTTTATTGAATAACTCTGAAAAAGATCTGTTTTGTACCGCGGCATTTTGGGGATTCATTTTACCGGTTGCTGTTTTCACCTTGGCCATAATCACTCGAAAATATGTGGGAAAAACAAACAAACAAACAAAATAAGTCGTCCCCTCCGATAAAACAACAACAACAACAACAACAACAACAAAACGCTCCTCAGAAAAAAACGTTGATCCCGACGCTCCTCAGAAAAAAACGTTGATCCCGCCTTTGAAATTTCTGAGGCTTTGGCAAGCCCAGGTGGTCAGGTCCTGGACTTGGTCTCTGGGCAGGGGCCTGACCATCCATCCACAGAGTGAGCGGGTGTGGGGGTGGGTGTGGGCGGGTGTGGATCAGTGTGGGGGTGGGTGTGGGCGGGTCTTTGGCTGTGGATTACAGAAGGACATAATCTTTGGCTGTGGATTACAGAATTTGGGTGGACTGGCGCAGGGGCCAAGGAGCCCGTCCCGCCCTCTGCTGGTCGAGAAGCGTCAATGCAAGCCCCCCTCCTGCAACCTACTGTGGGGCAAGCACAGACAGGTGACTGTACTACTCGATTTCCATCACATTGTAGCTTCAGCTGCTCGTGATGGTCATAGTTTGTTTCCTGCAGATGTGTATCATACATTAAGTTCTATGTTGGAATCGTAGCCGCGTTACAAAGTCGTGTACCCACTGACGCGCAGCCCTGCACTCATGGAAGTA
>NW_005876297.1:0-3116 GCF_000147115.1 Myotis lucifugus | reverse complement strand
GTTTTTCAGCCCGGGGGGAGCCTGAATAGTAACAAAGGTGCTGGCTTATTTTGCTCCTGCTCACCAACTATAGAGCCATTAAAAGAAAAGCAGGGCAGTCTTCTGGAAGATATTATCAGCCCTAGGCTTGGGAGGCGTGGTTCGTGATACTCGTAATGCAAGGAAGGAGCTCTGCAGGAGAGAGGTCTCGCCAAGACCCGGTCCCGGGACATAGAAGCCGCTAGAGCACCTGGCTAGAGCCTGGCTGGGCTGCTGATCCACTGAACGCTGTCTCGGTGTCATTTCTTCTTCACCGACTCGTCCACACCTTTGGGAACCCCTGGGCCTGGACCCCAACATCCGGGACAGCCCCGGCGCCGCGCGGGAAGTGAAGGACCGGCGTGCCTCCGCACGGGCTCGATCCGAGGCTGATTCGGGGCCCGCCATGGCCGACAAAATCCACATGTCACTGGACGACATCATTCGGCTGGACCGGAGCCAGCGGGACGGCCATGGCCTGGGCCGCGGCCGGGGCCGCGGCGGGGGCGGGGGTGGGGGCGGGGACCGAGGCTGGGACCGAGGCCAGGCCGGCTCCCAGAGAGGCCACGGCCACAGCCACGGCCGCGGCGGGGGCAGGGACCGAGGCTGGGACCGAGGCAGGGCCGGCTCCCAGGGAGGCCTCGGCGGTGGCGGAGCGCAGGCCGCCGCCGCCCCCGAGAGCTGGGGCGGCGGGCCGTTCCGGAACAGGGCGGCCCTCGGCCGAGGCAGGAACCGGCCGGCGCCCTACAGCAGGCCGAGACAGCTTCCCGACGAGTGGCACCACGACCGCTCTCGCAGGGCCTTCGGCAGGTGCGCCGGCCTGACGACCGGTGGGAAGCTGCTGCTGTCCAACCTGGACTTCGGAGTGTCCGACGCGGACATCCAGCAGCTGTTTGCGGAGTTCGGGCCTCTGAAGCAGGCCGCTGTCCATTACGACCGCTCTGGCCGCAGCCTGGGAACAGCCCACGTGCACTTTGAGCGCAAGGCAGACGCCCTGGAAGCTAGGAAGCAGTACAACGGCGTCCCTTTGGATGGCCGTCCCCTCCACATCCAGATCCTCACCTCGAACATAGTCACGCAGCCCAGGCCAGAACCGAGTGTCAACAGAGGCTGGGTGACTACAATCCGAGGATCTGGAGGCTTTGGCGGCGGCACTCAGGGCCGCGCCAGCGGAGGCAACCTGCGAACAGGCAGGCGCACTGGCCGCCATTCAAAGCGACACATCTCGGCGGAGGAGTTGGACGCCCAGCTGGACGCTTACAACTCGCTGAGGGGCACCAAAAAGTCGGACGCCCAGAAGGACGCTGACAACCCGATGAGGGGCACTGAACAGTTGCACGCCCAGAAGGACGCTGAAAACTCGATGAGGGGCACTGAGCTGCTGGATACCCAGCTGGACAATTACAAAGCGATGAGGGGCTCCAGGCAGTTGGACGCCCAAAAGGGCGCTTGCAACTCCATGAGGGCCACCAAAAGCATGAACGCCCATCTGGGCGCTTACAATGCAATGACGGACACCAAAACGTTGGAGGCCCAGAAGGACGCTTACAGCTCCATGAGGGACACCGAGGAGTTGGACGCCCAGCTGGACGCTTACAACTCGCTGAAGGGCACCAAAAAGTTGGACCCCCAGAAGGACCCCGACAACCCGATGAGGGGCACTGAGCAGTTGGACGCCCAGAAGGATGCTGAAAACTCGATGAGGAGCACTGAGCTGTTGGACGCTCAGCTGGAGAATTACAAAGCGATGTGGGGCTCCAGGCAGTTGGATGCCAAGCACGACGTTTACAGCGGGATGAGGGGCACCCAGCAGTTGGACGCCCAAAAGGGCGCTTACAACTCCATGAGGGCCACTAAAAGCATGAACGCCCATCTGGGCTCTTACAATGCGATGAGGGACACCAAAACGTTGGAGGCCCAGAAGGACGCTTACAGCTCCATGAGGGACACCGAGGGGTTGGATGCCCAGTTGGACGCTTACAACTCGCTGAGGGGCACCAAAACGTTGGACGCCCAGAAGGACGCTGACAGCCCGATGAGGGTCACTGAGCAGTTGAACGCCCAGCTGGAGAATTACAAAGCGATGAGGGGCCCCAAGCAGCTGGACGCCAAGCAGGACGCTTACAACGGGATGAGGGACACCGCGGATTTGGACGCCCTACTGGACACTTACCACGCGATGAGGGACACCGAGGACTTGGACGGCCAGATGGACGCCGAGGAGGTGGACGCCCTGCTGGACGATGACGATGTGATGATGGACACCAGCTAAAGCACCAGCAAGTCAGTGTGCGCGAGGATGGCCAGGGACCTGGGGCCAATGATGGAGTTGTTTCTTCTGTTTGGAAATAGGATTTAAAACTCCTAGAAAGATTTTTCGTTAACTTTTATTTTATTGAATAACTCTGAAAAAGATCTGTTTTGTACCGCGGCATTTTGGGGATTCATTTTACCGGTTGCTGTTTTCACCTTGGCCATAATCACTCGAAAATATGTGGGAAAAACAAACAAACAAACAAACAAACAAAATAAGTCGTCCCCTCCGATAAAACAACAACAACAACAACAACAACAAAAAACGCTCCTCAGAAAAAAACGTTGATCCCGCCTTTGAAATTTCTGAGGCTTTGGCAAGCCCAGGTGGTCAGGTCCTGGACTTGGTCTCTGGGCAGGGGCCTGACCATCCATCCACAGAGTGAGCGGGGTGGGGGGAGGGTTGCGGGAGGGGGGTGGTTGGTGTGGGGGTGGGTGTGGGCGGGTGTGAATCAGATGGACAGGCCAGGACATAATCTTTGGCTGTGGATTACAGAATTTGGGTGGACTGGCGCAGGGGCCAAGGAGCCCGTCCCGCCCTCTGCTGGTCGAGAAGCGTCAATGCAAGCCCCCCTCCTGCAACCTACTGTGGGGCAAGCACAGACAGGTGACTGGACTTCCCCATTTGTGGCTAGACCTGAGGCGGGAAGGACATGCAGGGAGCGTTGTCTTTGAGAAGGCAGGGGCCGAAGGGTGTTCATGGATGGCGACGGACCGTTCAAAGCGAGGAGTGTCCGTGGAAGATTGCGGGCTGGACACGCACAGATGCTCGCGCTGGCGCCCGC
>NW_005876296.1:4888-10350 GCF_000147115.1 Myotis lucifugus | reverse complement strand
CTTGGGGCCTATTGGTCCCAGTCTGCCATCGCGCAGTGGGGGTCTCTGGACTAGCTGCTTGCTTCCTGCAGGGGAGGGATGATGATAATGTAGTATGAGAAGAATGCATTGCAGCAGCGTCCTAGGTATTTACCGGTGTAGGGGGAAGGAGGGAAATTTTACCCGTGCCCCATGATATTTAATGTTTTTATTTCATAGACACCTGGACCAGTGTATGTGTTTTTATAAGCAAAAATACAGTATTCAGAGAGAGTAGGACATTTGTAACACGTTAGCAGTAAGAGCTGCCACTGGTGCAGCGCTTCATGTGTCTACCTCACATACATTCGTCCCAAGGGACCATTATGGCTCACATTTTATAGATGGGCAACTGAGGCACAGAAAGTATAACTAATTTGCATACACTTCAGCTACACCTAGCAAGTAGAGTTAAGAGTTGACGCTAGAGGTTAAGCTCTGGGTTTCACCATCTTAACCATGAGGCTGTCCCTCACCAGATAAGCTGTGGTTTCTTGGTAGTGCCGATTCTACCAAAGGTGCCTGTTCCCCCACCTCTGCTAAGGTGGTAACACAGGGCCTTCTCTACCGCTAGCTCTGAGGCCCGGGTATAGCCATCTATTCACAGGATCCTGGTGGGAGTGAAGGAAAAGAGTTTCATCATCCAGTAAGTAACTTGCATCCTAGCCTCACATCAGAGTCAATCCGGGTGCTTCTGAAGAACGTATTTGATCCCCATTTTAGATCAATTAAGTCCCAATCTGAAGTGGGGTTTAAATTGGTAATTTGAAAGACACCTCCAAGGGATTATAGTTATTAGCCAGTATTGTTTAGACCAGTCCTTCTCAAGCTTTTAACGTGCAATGGAATCACCTGGGGATCATGTCAAATGCAGTCGGGTTCAATAGGTTTAGAGTGAACATGAGACTGCAGCTCTATTCAGCTTTCAGGCGATGCCAATTATTCCAGAACCACACTTTGAATGGTAGGGCTTGAAACTAGTAAGGCCCACTGATCCCTGGGCAACTCCAAGGTTCTTTCAGGAGTTCCATGAGTCCATTAGTTCATAATAATGCTAATTTGTTATTTATCTTTTCACTGTGTTGACATTTGCACTAATGATGCAAAAGTGATGATGGGTAAAACTGCTGGCACCTTAGCATATGCATCAAGACGATGGCACCAAACTGTACTCACTGTTGTATTTTTCACCACACACCTGCACTTGCATAAAGTCAAATTCACTTAAGAACATCCTTGACAAAGTGGTAAAAATTACAATTTTTATTCAGTTTTGACCCTTGAGTACATGTATTTTTAGCCTTGTGTGACAACATGGGAAGTATACAGAAAGCACCGTGCTCGTGCCTAAATTCAATATGTCCTACACTTGTCTGACTGCGTCACAAGCTAAAACCAGACTTTCTCATGGAGCACCATTTTTAAGCCTGAGTTACTGTAAACTGTCATTTTTACAAATTACGGTTACTCAGATTTGAGGATTAGGTAGACACTGTCTCAGACATGAACAACGTGAGTCCATCACTTGAAGACAATTTACATCATGTGTTGCCAATTTAAAAAAATTATGTTTTCAAGCAAAAATTAGAAGTTTGGAAACTTGGAACTTATCACCATGAGCTTTCCAAGTGTCCCAATACTTAAAGATGTTTCTTATTAAGCCATATTTTCAAAAAATGTAAAATGATGCCATTCTTCTCACTTTTGGGGGGTGGTGGAATATGGTTACTTTCCATAAAAATGCATTGTTTACAACATTAATAAGTAATGGTTTTATTATTGTTAATTTTTAAAAAATTCTTAGTTTTAATTTCTAACATAGTTAACTTTGATATAACCCACATAAACAAAGCTCTTTTAGGTCCCTGATAATTTTTTAAAGTGTAAAGGAATCCTGAGACCAAAATTTTGAGAACTGCTGGTTTAAACTAACTCACTCTAGCCTCTCATTTTACATACGGAGAATCTGAGGGACAGGCACCTGTCCAGGGTCATATGGAAGGTTTGTGACTAGGTTTCCTGCTTTCCACACTCATTCACTTAATCCCTAGAACGGTCCTGGCTGAGAAGAGACACCAGTATTACCTGACATAGCTGGACAGCACGCGGACCTTGGAAGTCTTTGTCTTTATTAACTGTAAAAGAAAAAAAAAACACTGCTTTACCTCAGCCCAGCTCTGCAGCTGCTCATTTTCTCATCTGGCTATTTAGGAGACAGCATTCCCTCTAGGTCAGGCCCTGTCACTAGCCTGCAAATGAATCTAAGGCAAGAACCTCAATCAGTTGATCTTTGCTAACTTTTCATTGGAACCTGGGAAAAAGGCCATGCTCTCACTCTTTCCGTATCAAGGCCCATCCCCAAACCCAACTTCACTCACCAACAGGATCTCAGTGGCTTCTTCTATTTCTCCATTCCAAAAGTACCTGGAGACGAGAACAAGACCAAAGGATGATGCTCACAAAACAAGCCCACTGAAATATCAAACCTGGCCCAGTTAGGTGACTTACTGAGGTGGAAACTTTAAAATCTTTCCAAGTCCACATAAAGAAGTCTACAGTTGGCCAAGGCATGACAGGTCATCTAGTCCAATCATTCTAATGCATGCTTTTAGCATCTGCCTGAACATTCCTGGAGGTGAGAGGCTGGCCATTGCTTGAAGAAGTCCATCTACCTTAAAGGTTTTCACATGAGGTGGATTTTCTTATGGTGTGCCAACATCTGCCACCCAGTTATTTTCCCCAACTTCCATATGGAGAACCACCTCAGGAGAGTCCACCTGACTCTCCTGCTGTACAGAAACTCCTACGTTTTCTCTCCTCCAAACTGGGCATCTCTGGCTTTTTCAACACTATTCTATACTCATGGCTTCCAGGCCCCTCCCTATCCTATGGAATGGGGCTACTTTTTTTAAAAAATATATTTTATTGATTTTTTTACAGAGAGGAAGGGAGAGGGATAGAGAGTTAGAAACATTGATGGGAGAGAAACATCGATCAGCTGCCTTCTGCACGCCCCCTACTGGGGATGTGCCCACAACCAAGGTACATGCCCTTGACCAGAATCGAACCTGGGACCCTTCAGTCCGCAGGCCTATGCTCTATCAGCTGAGCCAAACCGGTTAGGGCGTGGAATAAGGCTACTTTTACCACTGACTCTCAATGTTGAGTGCCCATGAAAGGATAAATAAGAAGCAGAGGAGACTTCAGGGAAGAAGTGAGCCTTACAAGACATGGAAACAAGTCCAAAGGTTAAAAGTCAGTGATGACATTCAGAAAAGAGTATGAGAACAGCATCACGTGAAGGGAAGGGAAAGAAATTTGGCCTGAGAATATCTACACTAACCCAGGGGAAATCTAAGATGACCTAAGCCACTGGCCCTGCCTCACAGAGCCATGGTAAAAGGATCAATTATAGGCCATCTGAAGGGAATACCAGGCTGAAATTCTGTTCTAGGTCCCAAGCATTGGTTCCCAGACTGGCTTTATGTGAATCACCTATTCCACTTCTTAAAAATTCAAAGAACCAAGTCCCACCCTCAGAGGGACTGATTAAGTAGAACTAGAATGGAGCTCAGGAATTGGAAGCACAGCCAAACTTGGGAGCTATAGCAATAAATGATGTGAGCCACTGAGGCAATGACAATGTTGGCAAGTGGGGGGAGCTTTAACTATATAGCATTCTTCTGTTTTGACCTTCAGAGTATATATTATTTTCTTTATTTTCTTCCCCATCTGTCCTTTTTCTTCCCACCCCATGCTCTTATTCTCTCTCTTTCCAGGAGGGAAGATGAGGAACAGGCTAATCAGAGCGTTTAAGGCACAAGACAAATGCTGCACAAGGTGTAGTGGGATGCTAAACTATTTTAATGGAAGAAATGGGACAGACCAGACTTAACTAAAATAAAGGTGTCAATGAAATGAAAGACAGGCAAGGCACAGAAACAGCCTGTCACATGCCAAACTCTCGGTTTCCCAAAGAATCTAAAAGCAATGGAGACTATCTCCTTTGATAGCCCTACTTGCCTCGCTCAGGGATGGAATGCCCATTCTGGCTTCCCTGCTAACAGCAAACTAATTAATTTAAACAAAGAATATGCAAGCAGGACTCACTGTTCCTAAACTGGAGGGTTTCCCCTCCTTTCTCTGTACACATACAGCACATTTTTGCTTTTGTTCATAGGATGACATAAACACACTGGTTCATTTCCTTTGAATACAACTCAACAGTGAAGTGTTGATTAATTAAATGCGTCTGAGATGTTCTTTCACAATTCCCCATGAGTTCAGTACCCCTCCCACCAGCTAGGACCTGACCTTCCACTGGCCACAGCAAAACTCACAATGAGGATGCCTTGGGCAGGATGTTCACAGAGGCAGCCAGCTTCTTATCCAGTATAGCCCTAAAGCAAAGAGAGTGACAGTCAATGGGGCAAGTGTCCAGGACCTTAAGAGAAGGAACAAGGTAGAGGCATTCCTGGGAGCTAGATAATCATTTAGAATGCCCCCTACCCCCCCCCGAAAACTCCAGGCACTTTTAATGACAGGCCCAGTCTGCCTGGGGAATAGGGATTAACTCTGGACACAGAACAAGAAGACCAGGATCTTTTCCTGGCCCTGCAGTAGTATGGCTGTGTGACCTTATGCAAATTCTTTCTCATTCCAGGAATAAGTATTTAAGCACCTCTCCAAGACAGGCATGTCCCCTCACTCAACCCGACTCTCCTGCTGTACAATGAGAAAATGGTTCAACCAGTAGCTTCCAACCCTTTCACCACCAAGAACTCCTTTCATTATGCCACCTCTGCTTCTATCCCACAGGTATGTATCAGGCTGCGCTCGGTGCTTCTGATCTTTAGACACCCATGTGACCACACAGCTCCACATAAAAACAAAAAAGCATCGTAACTGTGTTTGTCTTTGGCAAATATAGGCCCGTTTCACCTTTTTTTGTAAAGGTTTCTATCATAGCCCTAAGCACACAATCATCACCTTTGCAGACCTCTAAGACTTTTTTTTTTTTTTTGACAGACCACAGATTGGACTTCCTGGTCTGATAATCTCAGATTGCTATGCAGCACCCTGGTGAACACAATACAAAGGGCTTGAACTAGTACAGGTGTCATAGAAATAGGAGCACCACCAAGTCACTGATGCAAAGAAGTGTCCCCAAACATCAAACCTCAAGCCCTCAGAATCAGGCCTTGCCAAATAAACTTCATCTGAGCTCTGCTCACTGTTCCCTCCTTCCTCCAGCTGCTGCCAAGAGAACCGACCTACTTTCTCTTCCCTTGGGTTCCAGGTTAAACAGTGCTCTCTATTTAAGGCTCCACATTAATGTGGCATCACCACCACCTCATTCCTCTGCAAAGTTCTAGGAGCTAAATAAATCCCTGACCATAAGGAGAGGCACATGGCACAAATGCGTTTAAGCAACTGCTGCCGAG
>NW_005876296.1:0-4788 GCF_000147115.1 Myotis lucifugus | reverse complement strand
CAACTATGAGGAAGCCCCAAAGAATAAAAGGCAGCCCCGAGACACAGCAAGGGAGCACACAGGGGGTCTGCCCCAGAGATAAGAGCAACAATCTGTACCAGGGGCAATGGGAACCAGAGCAGGCAGGAACTGGAGGCAACCAGCAAGGTGAACTGCCGGAATGCCACGGCAGGAGCAGGTGGATGCCCCAAACCTCCCATGGCCCCACAGCAAAAATGGGGTGTCTGTCTCCAGGAAGGAGCAGTAAGTGTAGGCACTTTGGGGGGAAAGGCAAAACAATGTACTAGCTGGTGATGGCCAAGGATAAAAGGGAGAATTTATACCCAGAAGACCAGTCACTAGGGCACCTCAGTCTGTGGAATGTCCCCCCAAACCACACTCACACTGAAAACAGTGCTGCGAATAGCATTCCTTGCAGCTGTTCCCGTGACTCCCCACCAGCATAGCTAAAAAGGTGAGAGGTTACACTTAAGAATCACAAAGCATCGGAGGAAAGCCAATACCAAGAGAAACAAAAATTCAACAAATGAATTTACATAAGAGGACCAGCTAACAGTATATTCAAAACCAAGATTTAAAAATAAGTATAATCTCAGATTCCTATAATTATATACATAATTACAACTATTTGAAAGTTGCTAAGAGAGTAGATCTTAGAAGTTGTCACTCCTGAAAAAGGTAACTGTGTGAGGTGATGGATGTGCTCGCTAATCTTATTGTGCTGATCATTTTGCTATATATACATGTATCAAATCATCATGTGTACTCCTTAAACTTAAACAATGTTATATGTCAATTCTATCTCAATAAAGCTGAAAAAATTAAAAATAAGTATAATTAATATCTACAGAAAGATAAGGCAAGATTATTGCATCCATAAAATAAAATCGATTATAGGATCAGATATTTATGAAACGTGAGTAGTTGGTTATGAAAGAATAATTAGAAATCCTGAAAAGGAAAACTAATCATTTAAACAAAAAACTCAATAGAGGGGCTGAATAGAAAAATAGATACAAATGAGAAGCAAATAAGAGAGAAGAATGGGCTCAGAAATTGTCCCAGTATGCAGAATAAAGGAGCAGACAAGGAAAGAATACAGAAAGAATAGTTAACAAATTAATAGCTGAACATTAAGATAAACAGAGAATCCTAAAAATTATCAGAGAGAAAAAGTATTTCCTACAAAGGAATGAGCCCCTGATAAACACCTGACTGCTCATCAACAACCTTGGATGCAAGTAGAAAATAGAGATCTCTCTCCAAGCTGATACCGATCCATTTACCTGAACTGGCCTTTCAACCAGTTGGAATCCAGCCATTAGGATGAATTTCCTCCCAAGACTGAACTTCACAGATGTCAGCTGAAGTTGTTCCTTAACAGGACCCAGAGTGGCTGGCCCAGGAGTCCAGAGAAAAGAGTTCAGTATAGACCCTCGGTCTATAGCAGGAGTATCAGGAGGGTTTTCAATTCCTAGCTACTAAATACCATGGGTATCTCTGGAGTAATTATAGTTCTTTTAGATAAGAGCTGGTCTTCAAAGGTAATGTTAACAAGGGAAAAATACACATTCTGGTTGGAGGAAAGAGAGATGGAATCAAATGCAAGGCTAACCTGTGACCAACAATGTGGAGACTGTTTGCTCCCAAAGACCAGATTCAACATTTGAAAACACTATAACCTAGTCTTATCATCAACTTCAAGAATGTTGAGTTTTGGATCAAGAAGAAAGGGATCAAGGAGCCAAATCCATTATCCTCCAGTCCCACTAACCCTCTTCAAAGCTGCATCTATAAAGAGAAATGAAGGGGGCAAAATCCAGACACCACAAACATTTATTGAGCATCTACTACATTCAAATTACTAATGCTTAAAGAAGGGAAGTGACTTGCCCAAGTTAACACGGTAAGTGGTAGAGCCAAGACTGAAACTCTGGTCTACTTACAAGTCCAGTGTTCTTCCATCATAACACAGCTGCTTCTAGAAATTTTCTAAATATTTAGAATGACTGCTCCTCCTCCTCCTCACTGTCATATGAGCACCTCTGGGACTGAGCAAAGAGAGTATCTCCAAGAAGAAAGATAGATGGGCCAGGAATGAGGAGACTTAAATTCTCAACAGGTAGGATTTCCACTGTTCTCTTAACACCTTGGATAAGCCATACATCCCTCTGGGTCTTGTCTCCTTATATGCCCCCACACACACCACTCAACATTTTAGGCTCAGCAGCAGGATCCATCAAATCATTCAGCTGTGTAGTTCATCATTGGATGGACAGGATTGTCAGAAGCAGAAGAAGGGCCTAAAAGTGGCCCCAGATAGCATCCTGGTAGCTCCCTGAGCCTCCTGGGGCAGCACCTAAGCCCCTTTACCATACCTGGCAATATCTCTGGCAATTTGCTCGTTGGGACAGTTGACAAAGACGATGGAGTAAGTGCCGGAGACATAACTGCCAGTGACAGCTGAATGGAGCTGCAGGCTAAGGGTCCTGAGCATGGGGTAAGTCAGGAAAGAAGCTGTCAGGATCTAAATGGTGGGAAAAAGCACAAGTCAGCAGTGACATGACAATTCGCTATCTCCTGCTCAAGCAGATTGGCACCAGGGCTGGGCATCATTTTTTCATACCCATTCCCCATCCAAAAAAATAATTCCTGGGATCTTGAGCTTTAGTACTTCAACCAAGTTCTGTCTAGATATTTACCTCTGCATTTTGCAGATGATTAAAAAAAATTAGGCTCAGAAATCAAGAAGCTTGTTCAAAATCACATAGCTTTTATTTGGTTGAAGCCAGGATTAGGACTCAAGTCTGGATGACGGGAAATCCATTCCGATGGAGGTAATGCCAACTGGCATCCACTGAACTATTATCCTGTGGAGATTATAATGAATGATAAGCTCTTACATCTAATGATGTTTGAGGAGTTACCTTCACCTCCATTCATTTGTATATGTGCCATACACTGGGTAGGCTAGTGGAAAGGGTAGCCTAATTCTAAAGCAATACAACCTGTGCTACTAAACTGAGCGCTCAGGTACCATAAGGAAGGCTCTACCTGAGGGAGCAGAAAAAAGCTTGGAAGAGAAGGTACCATCTAAGTTGGATCTGGAATGAGAAGTAGGATTATAAGAGAAGAGGGACACATGCTAAGCAAATAGTAATATGTACAAACTCAAGAGGTGTTAAGGGATAGATAGATGAGTTATAGTCTGCATGGGTCTTAGTCTGTGGGTATGAGGTCAGGAGGAAATGAAACTGGCTACAACTATAGAGAAAAGGGTCAGGCTAAAGAGTCTGGAGTTTGTACTCAAGTGGTCGGGTATTTTTGGAGGTTTTAAGTAGCAGAGTAATAATATAGTGAAGCTGAGTAGGGTACCAGGAGGGAGGAGGGAGAATGACCAGTGATAGCCTACTTACACGGCCATTACAATAATCCAGGAAAAAGACTTGAAGCTAAGAAGATAGCAGTGACAACGTGAAAGGAAAAGGCACTCAAGGTATTTTTCTTACTATTTTAATGATAAACATTTAAAATAAGAAGAAATGAAAAGAACTGGAAAACACCTTTCTTTCCAGGTTCTCTGCTTGGGGAATATAATGGAGTCATTAACAGAGAGAGGCAGCTTGCAAGGAGTCCCACTGTGACTTAAGCCAGGCTGAACAAGAGGGTGTTTCTCCTGCCTCCAGCCCAGGGCTTCTTTCTTGCTCAAATAAACCTCTGTCCTCCCACTCCTTTTATGCTATTGCCTAAGTCCTGCCTCCTACTTCTTGGCAGGGCCTGAGCAGCGTTTTTGTGTCTTCAGCTTCAGTTTGACGACAGGCCTGTCAGGGTTGGGTTTTCTCATTCCCTCCCACTACCTCCACCAAACCACCAATTCAACATACTAGTCCACTGAACTAAACCAGTGACCATGCAAGAAAAACAAACCCAGACTTCAAACGCTTTTAGTATGTGTGCACAATAGGATTTAAATCCTAGTGTGACTACTGCTGCCTGTGGCCTTCAACAAGTTACCACCTCTCCTTCTATAAACCTTATCTAGAAAGTGGAGATTATGACACTGTGCTGCCTGTCTCAGTTGCTATGGGTTCACAGGAGATAGGAAAAATAATTTGTAATCACAAATTCAATAAAATTGAATTTCATGCTTTGCTCACCACTGTATCCCCAGCACAGTTCATGGCACACAGCATGTTCTCAATAAATACTTGCAGACTAGTGAATTAATTCATCAGCAAGATGTTGTTATTAATACTAAATAGTCTTGCGAAAAAGACAAGTCTTTGTTAGCAGTGCTTTTAACAGAGAACTGGGCAGACTGGAACACTGTAAGGAGTCCACTATATGACTCTATGGTAGCTTCCAGCACAGACTCCAAACAAAAGGAACAATGGCCTGTCCCCCAACCAAAAAAGCCATTCTGAGGGAAGATCTGAGCATTCCAGTCAGCAGGTAATAAGCAATAAGATTAGCAACACAGCTAATAAGATTCAATATAAGCTCACCCAAAATGTACTGAAACTCTTAGGTGAGCTCAAAGTCAAAATACTAAGTTCTTACATCTCTTGATGTTTGAGGAGTTAATTTCCCCTCCATTCATGTGTATATGTGCTAGGCACTGTGGATAGGCTAGTGGAAAAAGTAGCCTAATTCTAAAGCAATGTGACCTGTGCTACTGAAACTGAGAGCTGTGCTCTCAAGTATTATCTAAGATAACCCTAAATTTAACAAATAAGATAACTGAGGCAGAACATTTAGAAACTCTGCAACAGAACCAAGACTTACATC
>NW_005876295.1:0-10250 GCF_000147115.1 Myotis lucifugus | reverse complement strand
TTATTACCCTAGCAGACTCAGAGGAATATTGTTTCCAGAGTCTGAGCAAAGCAACATGGAGGAAATTTTCCTTTATACCTTCCCAGGCCTTTGTCTCCTAAATATGGAGTTTCCGGACCTTTTGCGGGCTTTACAAAGAGCCCTATGTAGATATTGTGCAGGAAGCTTGTAACCTTGAGCACAGCACAACTCAGTAGCCTTCAGCATAGTACATTTCCAGGTAACTGGAGGGCACCTGTTTAGGGGAGTAGTCAGGGATGGCGGCGGAGCAGCTTGCAAGGTCAAATAGTTCAGCTTTTGTTCCCTATTATTCAAGCAAGCAAGCATGTTTACAGAAGCCAAGAAGAGCGGGGTTAAAATTGCAAACAGCAGTTTTTACACAAGATGGAGTGCCTATGTTTCACAAGCTGGTAACCAGTATGCTATGCTGTACCCAGACATGGTCCTATCAATTCGTTTTATGTATATACAAGATTTCTCACCCCAACAAGGCAGTTAAAGTTCTAGGGTTAAGAAATGGAACTGACTTAGTGAAACTAGGGTTGTTTGAGGCATATAAGTTCAAACTAGGCCCACAGTTGTGTTCATCACTGCACAGCCCATAAACGTTCAGTATTGAAGATCTCTGACTATCAACCTAATTCACATGCCAATATCTAAGCCAGGAAGGGAGAGAACTTCTCATTTCTTGATTCTTTATATATATATATATATATATATATATATATATATATATATATATATATATATTTTATTGATTTTTCACAGAGAGGAAGGGAGAGAGATAGAGAGTTAGAAACATCTATGAGAGAGGAACATTGATAAGCTGCCTCCTGCACACCTCCTACTGGGAATGTGCCCGCAACCAAGGTACATGCCCTTGGCCAGAATCGAACCCGGTACCCTTCAGTCCACAGGCCGATGCTCTATCCACTGAGCCAAACCGGCTAGGGCTCACTTCTTGATTCTTATTCCTTCATTCTAGCAGGCCTGTTGGATGAGTCAAAATCAAATGACCCTGGGCCAGAGCAAAAAAAATGGGCATGCCTCCTCCTACCTTACTCTGCCTTTGAGGGAGATCGGCCATAAATATGTCTTTTTAGGGAGAAAAAATAGTGTATTTATTTATGAATGTGGAGGAACTAAAGCCTCTCCAGCAGTTCCAAAACATTGAGGATTTGATGCTGTCCAGTAGATGGAGTTAAATCTTGGGGGGAAATTGGAGAAATTGAGTAAAATCAGGGGTAGTATAGGCAAGAAGACTGAGAGAGACTGGAGAAAGAAAGGTCACCCTGACATAATATGTCTGCTTTACCTAAGTCCCTCTGCAAAACAAACAATAATCATTTCAAAGAACCTCACAATTTCATTAGTAGGTTTCTCTCCTTTTGTCCTCCTGCCATGTCTTTTTTGTTCCCTCATGCCCATCTGAGGGGCAGAACGAGGAAGACTAGGAAAAAGTGTGAAAATGTAAAAATTTCAAATAACAACAACAAAAGACTTTTCAGTATTCATCCCTGTCAGTATGACTCAGAATCAACTTGTTCTGCTTCTGTTGCTTGTTTCTTTTAATCATTAATATTATGTTTGTTTGTTTCTAATCCCTGAGGACTTTTCTTCACGGTTGGTCACTGGCGATGTACTCCAAGGGGAAAGCCAGAACCACCCACTCCCACAGACGCTTTGGAAACTGCCGCTTTGATAAGTGCTAAGTGGGTTTCTCTGACCGACAGCAGAATCCAGGATGATGATTCACAAGCTGAGATTTATGACTTGCTTTGTTCAAAAGAGACAAGCAAAATGTTTATTTCTGTCATTCCTCTGAAGAAGTCATCTGAGTCACTCACATGCCTCTCTTGGTATTTAAAACGCTAGCATTTTGAGTAGTCATATGACAATCTTCAGAGGTTGATAGAGACTAATAGACATAAGTCAGATTTGGCCTAGGTAATTGGCTCGAGATTATTGAGCCCTTGAGCCCACTACTTGCAAGTCAGTGTATTAAAATTCACAAACATTCCCTCATTTAATCCTTACAAAAACTCTAGGAGGCATTCATATCTATGGTCCCCATTTCATATGAACAAAACAAATGATTGAGAAATTTACCAAAGGGCCTGCCCCTGGTAAGTGGTAGAACTGGAATTCAATCTGTCAGATTCCAGAGCTCAAGTTCTTAACCCTCTATTTTCAATTATCAGGGAGCTTTCTCAGTCACCCAGGCAGGCCGCTGGCAAAGACTGCTGAAATACTTGACTTATAGCTATGCGTTAAAGGCCTCTATCCACCTGTGGAAGATGTACCCCATGCTGCTTTGCCTGCTACTCTCTGTGCCTTTAAATCCTCTTAGACAGTGCTGTGACTATTTCCTGAGCACCCTCCATGTGCTGCTTAACACAGACAAGTTATTTCTAGCAAGAAAATTTTTTCTGGGGGTCAGTTTCCTAAATGCAGCCTCATCTGCTACCCTTCAATATGATCCAGCTGAGTCCGGGCTGAAGTCATTGGGGTAATGAGCTGCACTGGGGTGCTGTCTGGGTGACACCTGAGACACACATGCCTACAAAACCCATCTCCGGGATCTCCTAAGAGGAAGAAAACCACTAGGCCAAGTCACAGGGGGGGAGTTTGAACCCCAGTAACCAAATTCAGATTGCTCACTGTGTTTGCAAAGTGGCATTCACCCTGAGCAAAATTCTCCTTAAGGACTCTCCTGTTAGTATCCTCAGCATCCGGAAGTTACTCAGGTAATTTCGATCATTCAAGCCAAGTGCTTGCTCCCTTCTCACTTAAGCTGCCTGTGGCTGCCTTTCATTAGTAAACACTGGGCTCTACGTGATAACTCTATTGGCAGTGCAGGAGCCCAGAAACTTCATGGGACGTGTGGTGGTAGTTATTGTAGTAAAAGCACTTTATGGGAATTTATTCTCTTCTGTAAAAGAAACAGAGTCTATAAATACTGGAATCTGCTAGGAGAAAACGGAGAAATCTTAGGTTGGCCAAATTGGAGGATTTTCATGTTGTTATATATCACTATCATTTTTACTTTAGTTTGCAAAGCATTAGAAGTAGATAAACACAATTAAGATTTTAAAAAACCTTTGCTGTGAGCTTGAGAAACATTTAATAGTTATTCTGGCTTATTTTTCATCTCTCACCTATTAAAAAAAAACTACGCAAGATATTTTCTAAAACGAAAAGTACTAATGGCTGATAAATACCAAAAAAAGTATTTTATCTAATTATTGCAAGATTTTTAAAAGGTAAACTTCAATTTCCAATCTGTGAATTAAAAATGAGAGAGAGAAAAAAAGAAAATAAATAAATAAAAATGAGAGAGAGAGAGAGAGAGAGAGAGAGGCACAGTAATGGTTGCAGTGATGTGGTTCCTATACCATGAGTGAATTTAAGTTTAAACTGTCTTTCTGACAAATTATTTAGCCAGTTTTATAAAATCTTTTAAAAGGTTATATCCTCCTATCATATCCAACACATAGTTTCTAAAAATCCATCCTAAGAAAACAGTTGCAAAATAAATAAAATAACATAACAATCATAGGTAGAAGAAAAAAGAAAACAGTTGCAGTTAGAATCAAAGATTTGCCTAACAAATACACTGAACACAGTGACGTCAGAAGAGGCAGGGTCCCAGCAGCTCATATTCCTGAGGTGTCTAATTGGCCTACTATAACCTCCAATGCTGACGGCCATCTTGCATAATAATCTGAAGAATATTTTAGGCATGAAATTTAAAAATACTTGGGGTCCAGTCTTTACTCTGACTCTTATCTACTGGCTGACTCTAGGAAATTACTTTTTGCCTCTGTTATTTAACATTTTCAACTGCACCAGAAAATACTCTTAAGATCAAAAGACTTTTGAGCCAGACTGTTTATTCCCATCTCACTATTTACTAGGTAATTAAACTTGAGTAAGTTACTGAACCTATATACCTTTATTTTCCTATCTGTGAAATAGAGCTAGTAATCATTTTGACCTGTAGAATTGTTTTGGCCACAATAATGTAATTATCCAATGTTAATTACATTATTACTAATAAATACTAATTTAATCTAATGTAGGTTATATGACTATACTTGAGGCATGGGAATTATAAAAGCCATATTTTTTTTAATTTATTTTTTTTAATTAAATCTTTATTGTTCAGATTATTACATTTGTTCCTCTTTTTTTCCCCCCATAACTCCCCTCCTTCCAGCTCCCACCCCACCCTCCGCCCTCACTCCCCACCCACTGTCCTCATCCATAGGTGCACGATTTTTGTCCAGTCTCTTCCCGCATGTCCCACACCCCTTTCCCCCCCAAGAATAGTCAGTCCATTCCCTTTCTATGTCCCTGATTCTATTATAATCAACAGTTCATTCTGTTCCTCAGATTATTTATTCACTTGATTCTTAGATTCATTTGTTGATAGATGCATATTTGTTGTTCATAATTTGTATCTTTACCTTTTTTTTCTTCTTCCTCTTCTTAAAGGATACCTTTCAGCATTTCATATAATACTGGTTTGGTGGTGATGAACTCCTTTAGCTTTTTCTTATCTGTGAAGCTCTTTATCTGACCTTTAATTCTGAATGATAGCTTTGCTGGATAAAGTACTCTTGGTTGTAGGTTCTTGGCATTCATCACTTTGAATATTTCTTGCCACTCCCTTCTGGCTTGCAAAGTTTCTGTTGAGAAATCAGCTGACAGTCGTATGGGTACTCCCTTATAGGTAACTGAGTTTCTTTCTCTTGCTGCTTTTAAGATTCTCTCTTTGTCTTTTGCTCTTGGCATTTTAATTATGATGTGTCTTGGTGTGGTCCTCTTTGGATTCCTTTTGTTTGGGGTTCTCTGTGCTTCCTGGACCTGTAAGTCTATTTCTTTCACCAGGTGGGGGAAGTTTTCTGTCATTATTTCTTCAAATAGGTTTTCAATATCTTGCTCTCTCTCATCTTCTGGCACCCCTATAATTCTGATGTTGGTACATGTGAAGCTGTCCCAGAGGCTCCTTACACTATCTTTGTATTTTTGGGTTCTTTTTTCATTTTGCTTTTCCGGTTGGGTGTGTTTTGCTTCTTCACATTTCAAATCTTTGACTTGATTCTTGCGCTCCTCTGGTCTGCTGTTGGGAGTCTGTATAATATTCTTTATTTCAGTTCGTGTATGCTTAATTTCTAGTTGGTTCTTTATCACAGCATCGAGGGTCTCATTAGATTTCTTGTAGATCTCAATAAGTTTATCGGCAGCTTCTAGACAGTTCTTGAGAGACCTTAAAAGTGTGGTTCTGAACTCAATATCCTCCCTTGATAGTTTTGTCCTGTTTCTTTGTCTCCGCATTTTTTACGCTTTCTTGGTTCACCCCCTAGTGGTCTTTGTGCGCAGTCTTGTTGTAGTTAAGCCTTGATTGTTGTAGTTAATACTAGAGGTATTTGACCTCCAGGCCGACTGGCTGTGAGAATCAGCTGTGTCTGCAGTGGGAAAACTTCTGTCCTCTGGAGAGGTGCTAATCTAGCCTTTGCCTGAGGCGATCCGGCAAATGGCTCTGCGCAGGGCTTGGGTGGGGCGGGTCTCAGGGGATCAACAGGGCGGGCGGAGGGAGCAGTTATGGCTGCTCTCAGTCCCGTTCCCAGAGGCTCTGCTTCTCAGAATCCCAGCAACCGCTGCAAACCTCGGAGAGAAAGCTGCCCTCGCGTTCCGACCGATGCCAGACAATCCCGCTTCTCCCGTTTGAGTCTGAGTCCCTAGAGACTCGCCTGGATCTGGAGCTCAGAGTCTGAGACTCCCTCCCGATTGAAAACGACAACCGCGCCCTCAGCCACCAGCCCGCTCCACGCGCACCTCCGTACCTTTGTATTTTCCACACTGCGCCTCCTCTGAGCCTCGGTATGCTGTTCTCTTTCCTTCTAGTTGAAGAATCTCTCCTCAGCCAGCCTTCCTGTGGTTCTGGGTGATGTCCGTTCTGTCTTTTAGTTGTATTTTTGAAGTGGTTGTTTGAGGCAGCAAACTCTGGTGTTTACCTATGCCGCCATCTTGGTTTCCTCCCCAAAAGCCATATTTTTTAATGGGGAGGAGAAGGTAGTGAGATAGTGAAGTATGGTGGCAACCATGCTTGGGTGGAAATTGCTGTTTAATATTTTAACCCTGTTGACTTGGCTTTGTCATTATTTACTTTGTTTAACAATAGAAAAGTTACTTTGATTTTCTGAACTTATGTATGCTATCCCATTGATTGTGATCTTACTGGTTTTAGAAAGCACATTCTTCTGTACCTGGGAACCAGGACAGCACAATTATCTTAAATTGCCTCAGTGGCCACAGATAATGCATTCTGGTTGACTCAGTGATCCCAAGACCCAAGGGCGCTAGATAATGTGTTTCTGTCAACTCAGTGGTCCCAAGACTTATGGCTCCAGGCAATGTGTTTCCATTGATTCAGTGATCCGGAGACCCAAAACTATAATTTAACTAACATGCTCAATTCTGCTTCTGTAAATTGCTTTTTTGCAAACAGGTTCCTCATTCCAAACCCTGAGATGTAATCAGTACCTTTGTGATTTTTGCCTATATAAATCTGGTGTTGGGGCTAGGTAATTACTACGAAATTTGAGAGAGCAAAATGCCCCCTCGTAGTTCTGGATTTGCAATAAATGTGACTCCTTAATTCGACTTCTTGAGGTGTCCTTGTGTGATTCATGTGGTACATTACAACAATAAGATTCAATTCTCATTTTTCATAATAGGCTTTTTGGTATCAGTTGAGAGATGTATGTAAGAGTCAGACAGATGAAGATCAAAACATCAGCTTCTGAGAGACAAGATTTGGGTCAAGAAAGATTTCAGAGGAAGTGATCCTAGGCATTAGAGTGAGGATGTGGAAAAGAGAGATAGGGGACAGAGAAAGCCAGTAAAGAGTGTGTCAATAATGAGAGTTGGGGATTGGGGAGAGAGTGTCTATGAGCTCATTTCTCCTGGAGAACTTCTGAGAAACTGTGTAGAACCCACCTGACTATTGTCCAACCAGAGGATGGGGAGGCTGGTCCCACCAGCTGAAGATGGTGTTGACACCTCTGCCCTCTGCTCCTGGTTCCCAGGGTAAAACTAAGAGCAGCTGTGGGGCCAGAATAGTCCCTCCTGTGGAGAAACAATGAGCTGCAGGGACTGTCAGCAGGGTGGAAGCTGTCACTACCAGGGCAGGCAGGTGGCTTAGAGGTGGCTGTTAATATGGAGTGGGGCGTTAACAGCTTCTGTCAAACAGAAGCAGAGTTGAGGCATGGAGAGTGAGCTTCCTAATACTTCAATTCTGAGTTTGGCGACGTAGCTGCTCCATCACTGGCCTCCTGCGCAGGGCAGACTCTGCCCCATTCCCTCGCAGGTGGAAGGGCAGAGCAGAAGGCAGCTTGTCTGAGGAGGTGCTTCCAAGAGAAAGAGGAAGGGGTTGAGACGGGCCTTCTCGCTGGCCAGGTATGTCACTCCTGAGGAGGAATGAGGAAGCCCGGAGAGAGCAGGAGGAAGGGTGAGGGTTGGCAGACATCATCCACGTGGAAATAGAAGGGCAGGAAAGTGGAGAGCCCAACGGAAGTCAGCCTATAAAAGCTAATACTGAAATTAAAAACAGAACAAAACAGAAAACAGTATATTCACACGTTAGTTCAGAATATCAAGGTTTATACCCCCCAAACAGCTAAACAATTCCTAAAGAAGTTATCTGATGGGGAATGGGAACCAGGACAAGGAGGAACAAAGGGCTGCTTTTCCATTGTGAACTTAATCATACTCTGACTATTTAATCTGCATACATGTATTATTTTGATAAAAATTTAAACAGTACATTTTAAAAAATATATAGCAGACCCACTGCATTGAGAGGGATAAGGTTTTTTAAATCTGGATGGCAGAATAATCCTAAATTTTAAAAAATTCTACAGAAACAGTTGTTACTTTTATAATCAGGAAAATGTTCTGAAAAAATAAATGAAGCAGAGATGAGTTGGTCTCATTATAGGTTTCTTCTACGTATTAGGTACTTACTAAATATTTGTTATTATTTCAATAATTGATTCTAAGAAGCAACAGTGAAAATAAGTTGAAGAACACAGTTATACTCTGCTAGTTCTAACACTCCTGCTTGATTGAAATCTCTGGGGCCCATTGGGATGTAAATAATACTAGTGAGGTGCCAAAGTGAAATGCAAGAAACTCTGAATTTGGAGTTAAAAAAACAAACAAACAAAACTGGACTGGAGTTCTGGCTCTGCCACCCGCCAAGTCTGTGGTGCCAGTTAAGTTCTTCAGCATCGCTGAGCCTGGTCCCCCTCGACAGCAAGGGGACAGTAACACTGGCCTCAGAGGATTACCGTGGAGATGAAGTGAAACGTGTGCAAGCACTGTGATCAGCTTACATAAGTATAGGTCCATATTCGAACACTCTTCTTTAAATATAAGATTTTAAAGCCAAAAAGCAAATTATACAAAACCTATCAAAAAGATATAAGGGAACATTTAATCATAAAAATTTTACTATAGAATACATTTTAAGTTAAGATATAGTAGAAGAGAAATAGAACCGTCACTGGGTGCTGGCTAGTACCTTGGCACACTGATAACAGTTTTATGTTTTTCATCTTACAATTTTTTTTTGTCTGATTATAAAAGTAACACATACCTATCAATAGATCCTCAAATATATCTTCCGCAAAATTCCTTTCAATGGCCATGAGACATTTCATTAACCAGCTGTGCAGTAATTTAGCAACTTTCTATTAAGGTAGATTGTTCCCAGCTTTTCAGTATTATAATTAACTGGGTTTGATATGCCACTACATAAATTGTTGCATCCTAACTCATCATGGCCTGTTTACTCATCTGGACAATAAGCTTTGTGAGAGACTCTTCATCTTTTTGCCATTGTTACTTAGTGCCTAATATTTTGCCTGCCACACAATATCTACATCTATAAATATGTGCTGTGTGAATGAGCCAAGAAATGAATTAGTGAATACTAGTATTTCCCCCACAGAACCCAAGGGTATTGCAGGGGAGCCTAACAAAATGAAATAACCTTCATGGAAGTGCTCTGTGTGTTTCACCAGCTTTATTTTTACTGTTTGTAGTGTTACCATAAACCAGAGCAGTAAGAAAAAGACGCCCAGAGGTAGGTGTGGGGGCACGGCAGGGGAGAGAGGGCTGCAACCACTCCTCCTCTCCCACACACTCGCAGGCAGGCGCTATTTAGAGCTCTTTGTCTGCCTTGGCAAGGACAAAGCTTTCATCTTAATGGGATCCTCTGCTGGCAGTGCAGTAAGTGGCTGTTTCAAGGCAGGAAGGAAAAAGAGAGAAAGGAATGGCCCTGGGGGAGGGAAATGACTTTGCTCAATTTCTACTTAACTGTGAGTGAGGACTGTACAAGGGGAATATATGGACAGAAATGCAGAATGCATCATGGACTACGTTCTGTGCTTGAGGTGTGTCTGCTGAAACCTGGATGTGGCGTGCGCTTCCAGAGGAGCGCATTGCAGCCCCTGGAGGTTTCGAAGCCGTGGAGACAGTGTGCATACTGGAGGAGTGCTACGTTACGGTAGTTTCTGGCTTAAAATGGCACAAAATAAACTTTGCGTGATGGAAATATTGCCAAACTTGTTTGATATGGTGGTTGCAGGGGTATATACAATTGTCATAACTCTACAAACTAAACAGTTCAGATCTCTGTGCATTTTATTGAATGTAAATTATACTTCAATTTAAAAATGTATTAGTAGCCTGACTGGTGTGACTCAGTGGTTGAGTGTGGACCCATGAACCAGGAGGTCACCAGCTGGGATTCCCGGTCAGGGCACATGGCTGGGTTGCGGGCTCGATCCCCAGGAGGGGCGTGCAGTAGGCAGCCGATTGATGTTTCTATCTCCCTCTCCCTTCCTCTCTCTCTCTGAAATCAATAATATATATATATACATATATACATATATATATATATATTATTGATTTCAATAATATATATATTAAAATGTATTTAGTAACAGTTTTTTCTGATTGCAAAAATAATATGCACTCATTCTAGAAAGTTTAGAAAATACAGATAAGCACAAAGAAAGACAAAAATTACCAGCATTTTACTACCAGAGAAAATTTCCCTTAATATTTGGGTCATTGTTTCCATTATCCCACCATTCTAGTTAGGAGGGTACCTAAGAAAGCAATGCTTATTATGATATGGACGTATTCAACCAACAATCTGACCACTTATAAAATTA